>NW_026562476.1:637500-887500 GCF_027474105.1 Poeciliopsis prolifica | reverse complement strand
CACTTAACAGATCTCAGAGTTGCTATGCAAGATAGAGCTAATATTTGGTAGGTAATCATACCAAAAGTTTTCTAACCAGTCCACTTTCTAAACAATAGTTAAGGTGAAGTTTGGCTGTTCATTTTGAAAGCAGCGCAGTGCCCTGCGTAACAGCCAAAATCTTATTTTATCGTTTCCAACAATCAGGCCACACACAGCATGACACCCAAATAAATGACACCCTTAGAAAATGGTGATTATGTGATTAAAAATGCTTCCTGTTAAACTAACACCATCTTTCTGATGATGAATAAATTAGGACACTATGTCTGTTTAAAACAGCTAAAATGAAAATGTGAGCCTCCTCCAATGACATGTATACTTGTTATTTAAACAAGTGTACATGTCGGAAATAATCACCAATTTAAAGGAATATTTAATTACATTTGACTTTTCAATTTATTTAGACTCTCTGCCTTTCGTTCTTTCTACTGTTTAAAAAAGGCCACAAGTAGTACAAAAACTTTGAAAAAGGGTATTAGGGGTAAAAAGTCAACTGCAAAAAAAAAAAAACTTCTTTGGTGCCATTATGGTTTTTTCAATTAACATCTTCTTGGGACTCAGCCAGTCTAACTGGTGATTAATGAACAAACAGCCTGAGACATCACAGAAAAACTCTTTCCAGCCAAACCTCCTGTGAAAGAGGAGGCAGAACCAATTTGGAGTCCATAACAGAAGACACCAACTCATCTTATAATTTAATGCCATCAAGTAAAATCTTTAAAATGCTCAAGGTATGAGGAGATGTCTTTTTATGAGGAGCAGTTTGATATTATTTAACCAACCAGTTTGATGGTAAACTTTGATCCATGTTTTGGATTTTCTTGTTTTCTGTCAACTTGTCTTATTTATTATTATTATTATTATTATTGTTATTTATTGTTATTTCTTTGACAGCATATTATGAGTGGGCTCTAAAGTACTTATTTCCAATAAATTATTTAAACCTTCAACTAAAATGGTATTTATGGGAAAAATTTCTTAAATATTTACAAATTAAAAAGGTTAACTAGTACTGTACCATTAAATACCAACATGCGAGATTGGAGGGACCTATAGCATGAACTAAGATGGCAGCAAATGTTTTACAAAGTGCAGGAAATGTCAAGTAACAGAACAGAAACTTCTGGAATTCTCTTTTTCAGCTGATTATGAAAACTCTGGGTCCCTCCTCTCTCATAGGAGGCAGACTTTCTATGACTACATTGTCCATCAGTCCATATTTATCCTCCTTTTTATTCCTTCCTCTTCTTCCATTGGTTGTGACTTCTTCTGTAAGTCCCACCCTCTCCACTGGCTGAGAAAGCTGATTGGTCAGCTGCTTCATTGTAATCTGCATTAAGAGAAATCAAACATCAGATTCCTGTATGAGGTTGAATCGTTGTATCTTTATTGGCAAAAAATAAGAAGAAAAGCTTTCGTTCATCTGAGGAGGGATGTTAGGGGGGAAGGGATGCCCACCTGCAACTCCCTGAACAGGTGTAGCAAGGCCACGCCCACCACGATGACCAGGAACGAGCCCAGTGTTGTGACCACGTCCACGGCAGACATGCTGCTCCACTCCTGGAAAAGGATGATGGAGGTGGAAAGGACCACAGAGGTGAAGAGGACGTAGTAGATAGGATACACCAGCAGGGTGTTGAAGGTGTCCAGAGACTTGTTGAGGTAGTTCACCTGCACAGACACAAAGGTGACTTCAGACTCATCAATGAGTCTCCCAGCCACATGACAAACACAAACGTTTGGCTTTGTGTGTGGGGTCTGGTGTTCTCTCCATGCATGAGGAGGCCTTTCTGTCCCAAAGCTGTTTTAGACTTTTTTAACAAGACGTTTTATGGTATGAAATGAGGATGTCAGTCAGATGAAGTTTCATACTGGCCACTCATAATTAACCATTTATAACAATAGTCCATAGTCTTCTTAAGGTGCATTAGGACCAGCCCTGTTTAGTCTGCTTCGATCCAACTCTAGTTACTTTGTTTAGAAAGTGAAGTTCATTTGTCAGGTGATCAATGTGCAATCCAACTCTGATGTGGTCCAGAACAGCAAACTGTGGTCCGGATAAAAACTTGGGTCTGAATTTGGTTGGAGCAAACTCAAGCTGGACTTGGATGCATATGTGAATGTCAAGCAAACCAGAGAGCAAGAAGCAGACAGCAGCAAGAGCATTCTGGAAAAACACAACTACAGCAAGTGCAAGTGTCTGTTTCTTGCATACATTTTTAGCAAAAGCTTAGCCCATCGTTGAAAGGTGTTTATTTGGTACATTGTGACAGACAAAAGAGAAATCCTCCAACTGCTGAAATCTAGTTTTATCTACACTTTGTGAAGAAGGAATTAAGGAACGGTCTGGAACATTTGACACAATGGATGTCATCAGCTGAATCAAGTCTATTCTGAGAAAATATACTTGTGTGAACCAGTAAATTACATGAACCAGGAGGACATTTTGATAGATCATTAAGATCAAAACCAAAATAAAAACAAATGATTTTAACATATTCATGATTATTCAATTTAATAACCAGATATATGGTCTACAGCAATCAGATACTGCATTATACATCACCAATTTATATGGTACCAAGACACCAAATTCTTTTCCATCTTGTAACTTACAGCGCCTGTTTTTATGAGCCCAGCTTACCTGTGCTACTATTGAAACAATGAGGGTGAGCAGCAGGATCCATGTAAGAGGCTGGCTGAGCACAGAGATGTCATAAGTCACTGGGCAGAGGGGGAAAAAATGACAAAGATTCACAGCAGTGGTTTTGTGTAATTCAGCTAAAGGAAAACTTTAGCTGATCTGAACATGTTTAGAATCTTCAAAATGTTGAGTCAGCAGAAGCATGTTTCCGTCTGCAGCATCTCACCGGTGTTGATGGCTATGGCGAGGCCCTTCACCGACGATACGGTGAAGGCTCCCAGCAACGAGCAGATCCCGATGTAGATCAGGATGTTGGAACGACCAGAACGTGGAGAGAAATACAACACCAGAACCGCACACAGAACCAAAACCGCCACAATATAGAACAGGAAACCTGGTACAGGCAAGCACAGTGGCAAACAGATAAGCAAAAACTCAAAGAATTTCTTGTTTTGTTCAAATGAAGCTTGCATATAAACCAACTTTGAGTTAATTACAAAATAATAATAATAATAATAAAGAAACAGGGGTGTCAAACTCATTTTCTTTTTGGGTAACATCACGAACATAATCACAGAGTCAGTTGTGGTAGATTGGTTTTAATAAACCGACCTATTAAACTTTCTCTATTTTCAAAGAGTAATTCATAAAATGTAATCACTTTTAACATGTATGCTAACTGGCTGTATATGAATAAAAACAGATCTGATTGCTGAAATTATATTTAAGAATGCAATGCTCTATGTTGGATTTGATGGACCATGTCAAGTAGCATGTCTGGATGAATTGTTGGACTCTCCTCTCACCTGGCTCCAGCAGCTTATTGGTCATGTCCTGTATTGATGTGACTTCTTGTTCTTGTGGGGCATGAATGACCAACAGAATGCTCCCGAGTACACACAGCAGACAGCCGAACTTCCCCACCACATTCAACTGCTCCTCCAACAGGCGGGAGGAGAGAACCGCGCTTAAAAACACAGACCAGAACGACATGACTAAAAACACATCAACATGTTTTCCTCAGAAGATGGCGGCTGTCTGATGAGGACACTGAGCGCTACCTGATGAGGACACTGAGCGCTACCTGATGAGGACACTGAGCGCTACCTGATGAGGACACTGAGCGCTACCTGATGAGGACACTGAGCACTACCTGATGAGGACACTGAGCGCTACCTGATGAGGACACTGAGCGTTACCTGATGAGGACACTGAGCACTACCTGATGAGGACACTGAGCACTACCTGATGAGGACACTGAGCGCTACCTGATGAGGACACTGAGCGTTACCTGATGAGGACACTGAGCGCTACCTGATGAGGACACTGAGCACTACCTGATGAGGACACTGAGCACTACCTGATGAGGACACTGAGCGTTACCTGATGAGGACACTGAGTGTTACCTGATGAGGACACTGAGCGTTACCTGATGAGGACACTGAGCACTACCTGATGAGGACACTGAGCACTACCTGATGAGGACACTGAGCGCTACCTGATGAGGACACTGAGCACTACCTGATGAGGACACTGAGCACTACCTGATGAGGACACTGAGCGTTACCTGATGAGGACACTGAGCACTACCTGATGAGGACACTGAGCACTACCTGATGAGGACACTGAGCGCTACCTGATGAGGACACTGAGCACTACCTGATGAGGACACTGAGCACTACCTGATGAGGACACTGAGCGCTACCTGATGAGGACACTGAGCGTTACCTGATGAGGACACTGAGCACTACCTGATGAGGACACTGAGCACTACCTGATGAGGACACTGAGCGCTACCTGATGAGGACACTGAGCGTTACCTGATGAGGACACTGAGCGCTACCTGATGAGGACACTGAGCGCTACCTGATGAGGACACTGAGCACTACCTGATGAGGACACTGAGCGTTACCTGATGAGGACACTGAGCGTTACCTGATGAGGACACTGAGCGTTACCTGATGAGGACACTGAGCGCTACCTGATGAGGACACTGAGCACTACCTGATGAGGACACTGAGCACTACCTGATGAGGACACTGAGCGCTACCTGATGAGGACACTGAGCGCTACCTGATGAGGACACTGAGCGTTACCTGATGAGGACACTGAGCGTTACCTAATGAGGACACTGAGCGCTACCTGATGAGGACACTGAGCGTTACCTGATGAGGACACTGAGCGTTACCTGATGAGGACACTGAGCGCTACCTGATGAGGACACTGAGCACTACCTGATGAGGACACTGAGCGTTACCTGATGAGGACACTGAGCGCTACCTGATGAGGACACTGAGCGCTACCTGATGAGAACACTGAGCGTTACCTGATGAGGACACTGAGCGCTACCTGATGAGGACACTGAGCGCTACCTGATGAGGACACTGAGCGCTACCTGATGAGAACACTGAGCGCTACCAGATGAGAACACTGAGCGCTACCTGATGAGGACACTGAGCGCTACCTGATGAGGACACTGAGCGCTACCTGATGAGGACACTGAGCGCTACCTGATGAGGACACTGAGCGCTACCTGATGAGGACACTGAGCGCTACCTGATGAGGACACTGAGCGTTACCTGATGAGGACACTGAGCGTTACCTAATGAGGACACTGAGCGCTACCTGATGAGGACACTGAGCGTTACCTGATGAGGACACTGAGCGTTACCTGATGAGGACACTGAGCGTTACCTGATGAGGACACTGAGCACTACCTGATGAGGACACTGAGCACTACCTGATGAGGACACTGAGCGTTACCTGATGAGGACACTGAGCGCTACCTGATGAGGACACTGAGCACTACCTGATGAGGACACTGAGCGTTACCTGATGAGGACACTGAGCGTTACCTAATGAGGACACTGAGCGCTACCTGATGAGGACACTGAGCGTTACCTGATGAGGACACTGAGCGTTACCTGATGAGGACACTGAGCGCTACCTGATGAGGACACTGAGCACTACCTGATGAGGACACTGAGCGTTACCTGATGAGGACACTGAGCGCTACCTGATGAGGACACTGAGCGCTACCTGATGAGGACACTGAGCGTTACCTGATGAGGACACTGAGCGCTACCTGATGAGGACACTGAGCGCTACCTGATGAGAACACTGAGCGCTACCTGATGAGGACACTGAGCGCTACCTGATGAGGACACTGAGCGTTACCTGATGAGGACACTGAGCGTTACCTGATGAGGACACTGAGCGCTACCTGATGAGGACACTGAGCGCTACCTGATGAGGACACTGAGCGTTACCTGATGAGGACACTGAGCGTTACCTGATGAGGACACTGAGCGTTACCTGATGAGGACACTGAGCGTTACCTGATGAGGACACTGAGCGCTACCTGATGAGGACACTGAGCGCTACCTGATGAGGACACTGAGCGTTACCTGATGAGGACACTGAGCACTACCTGATGAGGACACTGAGCGCTACCTGATGAGGACACTGAGCGTTACCTGATGAGGACACTGAGCGCTACCTGATGAGGACACTGAGCGCTACCTGATGAGGACACTGAGCGTTACCTGATGAGGACACTGAGCGCTACCTGATGAGGACACTGAGCGTTACCTGATGAGGACACTGAGCGTTACCTGATGAGGACACTGAGCGTTACCTGATGAGGACACTGAGCGTTACCTGATGAGGACACTGAGCGTTACCTGATGAGGACACTGAGCGTTACCTGATGAGGACACTGAGCGCTACCTGATGAGGACACTGAGCGCTACCTGATGAGGACACTGAGCGTTACCTGATGAGGACACTGAGCGCTACCTGATGAGGACACTGAGCGTTACCTGATGAGGACACTGAGCGTTACCTGATGAGGACACTGAGCACTACCTGATGAGGACACTGAGCGCTACCTGATGAGGACACTGAGCACTACCTGATGAGGACACTGAGCGCTACCTGATGAGGACACTGAGCGCTACCTGATGAGGACACTGAGCACTACCTGATGAGGACACTGAGCGTTACCTGATGAGGACACTGAGCGTTACCTGATGAGGACACTGAGCGTTACCTGATGAGGACACTGAGCGCTACCTGATGAGGACACTGAGCACTACCTGATAAGGACACTGAGCGCTACCTGATGAGGACACTGAGCACTACCTGATGAGGACACTGAGCACTACCTGATGAGGACACTGAGCGCTACCTGATGAGGACACTGAGCGCTACCTGATGAGGACACTGAGCGCTACCTGATGAGGACACTGAGCACTACCTGATGAGGACACTGAGCGTTACCTGATGAGGACACTGAGCGCTACCTGATGAGGACACTGAGCACTACCTGATGAGGACACTGAGCGCTACCTGATGAGGACACTGAGCGTTACCTGATGAGGACACTGAGCGCTACCTGATGAGGACACTGAGCGCTACCTGATGAGGACACTGAGCGCTACCTGATGAGGACACTGAGCGCTACCTGATGAGGACACTGAGCTTTACCTGATGAGGACACTGAGCGTTACCTGATGAGGACACTGAGCGTTACCTGATGAGGACACTGAGCGCTACCTGATGAGGACACTGAGCGCTACCTGATGAGGACACTGAGCGCTACCTGATGAGGACACTGAGCACTACCTGATGAGGACACTGAGCACTACCTGATGAGGACACTGAGCACTACCTGATGAGGACACTGAGCACTACCTGATGAGGACAGAGCGCTACCTGATGAGGACACTGAGCACTACCAGATGAGAACACTGAGCGCTACCAGATGAGAACACTGAGCGCTACCTGATGAGGACACTGAGCACTACCTGATGAGGACACTGAGCACTACCTGATGAGGACACTGAGCACTACCTGATGAGGACACTGAGCACTACCTGATGAGGACACTGAGCACTACCTGATGAGGACAGAGCGCTACCTGATGAGGACACTGAGCACTACCAGATGAGAACACTGAGCGCTACCAGATGAGAACACTGAGCGCTACCTGATGAGGACACTGAGCAATACCTGATGAGGACACTGAGCACTACCTGATGAGGACACTGAGCACTACCTGATGAGGACAGAGCGCTACCTGATGAGGACACTGAGCACTACCAGATGAGAACACTGAGCGCTACCAGATGAGAACACTGAGCGCTACCTGATGAGGACACTGAGCGCTACCTGATGAGAACACTGAGCGCTACCAGATGAGAACACTGAGCACTACCTGATGAGGACACTGAGCGCTACCAGATGAGAACACTGAGCGCTACCAGATGAGAACACTGAGCGCTACCTGATGAGGACACTGAGCAATACCTGATGAGGACACTGAGCACTACCTGATGAGGACACTGAGCACTACCTGATGAGGACAGAGCGCTACCTGATGAGGACACTGAGCACTACCAGATGAGAACACTGAGCGCTACCAGATGAGAACACTGAGCGCTACCTGATGAGGACACTGAGCGCTACCTGATGAGAACACTGAGCACTACCAGATGAGAACACTGAGCGCTACCAGATGAGGACACTGAGCGTTACCTGATGAGGACACTGAGCACTACCTGATGAAGACACTGAGCACTACCTGATGAGGACACTGAGCGCACCCAGGGGGGTCACCAGTGTGGCTGGCGCGAACATGTAGGCAGCAAAATTACACACCTCTCCGGCTCCCACTGCAGAGACAGCACACACACACACACACACACACACACACACACACACACACACACACACACACACACACACACACACACACACACACACACACACACACACAGGACAGATGATCCAGTCAACTTTTACAAGAAAGAGACATTTTTTGCACATTGTAGTGTATTGAACTCTGATGAAATCCTTCATTGTATTTGTTTTAAAGTTCTCTACGTTTTTGTTTGGTGGAGATTATTTTCTTGGGTTGTGATCGCTTTATAGTCACTTTAAAAAATGGTCTACTTTACACAAACTAGGGACGAAAACGATAGGAGGTAATAGTGTGAACATTCATGAAACACATGGCTAGACGCAAGTTAAAATCCAAAGCAACAATCAAAAATAACACACAAAGCATGATAAATCCGGGGGTTTTCCCCCACAGTCTTTCTGACTGAGTGAAAATAGATAAGACACTTTAAAGAGTTCATGAGTGTACCTGAAGTAAAAGCAGAGGAAGAAACACAGAATCAAAGCAAAATTCTAGTTTTTTTCCCCGTTTGTGGTTGTAGGTCATCCCCTCATTAGCTCTTGAGAATGCCAACAAGCTGCTCAGAAATGTGATTGAAATTCAGTTAATTATATTAAAGATATTGATAAAGACAACTAGAATTAGAATTTTTGACATAGCTTTTACTAGCAATAATGAATGATCATGAAAATGTAATAATGTTTTGGTTGCTTAATGTTGAGATTATTGCACTTGAGTTTTGTAATTTCTGGATTACATCTAACGCCTTTCTTGTAGACACACTTAGCAATGTGGCAAAATGTACAGGTTTTACCAACGGACTTTGAAACGTTGGACTGCTGCGTGATGAAGAGGACAGCAAAAGCTCAAGAGCAAATTTGCCTCATTTACACTTATGGTAGTGAAAAATGATTTATTTGGATTTTGGAAATGCAGAAATGAGTCTGAAATGAATTTATTAACAGTAAGAGTTTCTTGTCTAGGAAATCCTGTCTGGGAAAATGCTAAACAAATATTCTTGCTCCAGAATTACAAACTGATAAAACTCCTGTTTTAACAGAGATAATCAAATTTATTGTTCAAGCACTTATTCAGCAGCACATGGAAATTAAACCTCCCTAGTGCATCTATTAGAACCTTTTTGCATTTTGGTTTAGCTTAATCTCATACATGCTTCCATTTCTAAAGTTCTACTGATATAATTTAATCCAGTTTCCAAACTAAGCTATTAAAGGGTAAATGATCTTTTTCCTCTCTCCCCTTGACTGAGATGCGCAGTAAACAACTATTCTTGGGGGGTTTTGCTTCAATCACACAAATGTTACGACTGTAAAAGGTTCTACAGTGAAGTTCTTACTGGTCAACAGGCCTCCCCACCAGAGCCAGTCTTTAAGGTAGCCATATCCTCCATCACCTGCAGAAACGCAAACAGATGCACATTTTGTGCTAGTAATGCCATCCTGATTCATAGCATACACTGCACTAACGTAGTATTTTGTTTCCTGGTTATTTTCATATTTTGTCACATAATAGCCAACAATCTCATTTTTATTTGATGGGATTTTATGTGACAGTCCAAACATGGAGTATAAGTGAAGTGAGAGGAAAATTAAATAAAGAAAAACTAAAAGTGTGCACTTTACTTTCAGCATGTTATTTCATAGACTGTACAGTCATGAGTAACATGTACTTGGCTTTTTGTACACTGGCTTTTTGTGCAGAATATTTTGCCATAGAGAAACATATCACATGGTTAATTAGTCAGAGTATCTGCTCCAGCAGCCAACCCACAGCATCAGACAGAGTTCATAGTTTAATGAGTTTAATGTATTGTTTTAAAACTACAATATATTAATAAGAATGATTATTACTATTGAGTTTACACATCATGACTATTTGCACCAGTGAATATTTATATTGATGGTAATTAGAAGCATTATGCCAGCCTACTGACAAAGTGTGCAGTAACAGGTGGGGACAGACAGTACTGCATTGCTTCATATAAATACAGAGAAAACATCAGTCATTCCAATGCCAATTTCAGGTCTACATGTTATCTAACTAAAATGTCTGAATAACAGAATGTAGAAAAAAATGGCCAGTTCTGTAAATCCCATTTTAAATCTTTGATACATCTTACTACTAATAGTCATCCCTTAACAAGTCTGCAAGTTTAACTGAAGACGAGTGCAACAGTTCCATTTATGAGCGTGTGAGTTGAATGTTGTATCATACAGCAAAAGTGAAACACTTTTTTAGGTTAGTGGCTAATGCTAATGCTAAGATGTGAATGTAACACAACTTGAAGTTTGGGTAAAGGATGTACTTGTTGTGGGCACAAATTAAGTTACTAACATCAATAGAAATAATTGCAAAGTTATTTTAAGGCTGGTTGAATTATCCAATGAATGGTATCACAAAAAGCAGTCACCCTACTTGCTGGGAGAAGTGATTGAGCAGAACAAAACAGGTCTTCCAAATCGTTGTTACTTCCATGTTGGAAAACAATTTGAGCTGAAATGTCAGGTCTGTATAAGCAGTCACTTTTGTCACTTATTTTAACCCGTTTCTAAATAAATCACCTTTTCGTTGTCATTTTTCATTCTTTCTATTCTGAACTTCTCACCTCATTGACTCTTCAGATTAAAGTAATATAGTTCATCTATTTGGAACCACATTTGTTGCTTCAATTTTGCAAGATCATCCAGGGCACAGAGCAAACATGGATCAAATGTCAACATCTGCCGCTGCTCACCTGCTCTGCTGTGTCCATTGCTGGCCAACCGGATGAGAGCTTTCTTCTTGAGGATGACACTTCCACCAATCAGGAAGGACGACAGCATTGCCAGAGTTAATCCCAGCCACATGTTGTAGGAACTGTAAGTTTGCATACCTGGAGACAGTTCGCATACTTATTAAGACTGTGTGTTTAACAGGGTGTGTATTCTTCTATGAAAATAAAAACACCTGCAGGGAAAGGTTTTCAGAAGGAGTGTCCATGGAAAGAGCAATGAGCTCAGAGGAATTTAGCCAGAAATAGCTCCGTTTTGTGGAACTGTTTTGTTGTGATCACAAGTTTGTTAAAGGAATGCTACTGTTATTATGGTCTTTTAATGATTTGCCATTTTTATTTCAAGATACAATTACTCCAAGAATAAGAAATGCATGAACCAAGAAAAGAAAAACCAGAACCAACATGCTGAAATTCATTCCCAATCACCCATTGATCCCACACTTCTTGAGGCTTTTATCATTATCAATATAATCAGACAAGATACCGATTAATCCACTCTTCATGACTAAATTAATAATACCTTTTTAAATTGGTCAGTTTCTTGACATGAACCTGGTTTTCAACAAAGACTTTTGGGATGTTTTTTGTTACTCTGATGTGGTCCAAGGCCAGTTTTATTCTAGACTCCTTTGAATGTCCAAACACCCACTAGTGTTCAGGTTTTACAATGTATTATGCACCAGTTCTACTGGCCGTAAAGCAGTGCTCCCCAATCCCCGGGCTGCAGACTGGTACCAGTCCGTGGACCAATTGGCACCGGGCCGCACAAGAAATAATTAAATATTTCTGTTTTATGTATTATTTGAGTATGGAGGATCTTTTACTTTAATAATCCTTTAGCCGGATTCTCTCGGTTGCGTCTTGCCGCCAACATTGAGCCACAAGCAGCAACATGAGTAAGAAACAGATGAGATTCTTTGGAAAGTTTCTTTGTGAAGGTAAAAGGCCCAGAGAAGAGACAGGAGAATGGATTCATCCGGGTAGGTGATTCCCACAGTCCCAGCTGCTCTGCATGATGTGGTGACCGGATGTCAATCGGATGTTAATCCGGTCACCACAGCATTGCCTCAATGAAGCTTCATTGCTTCATTGCCTCAATGAAGCTTCAAATTGCTTCTCCTTGCAGAGACCAAGTAGGCTGTGCATTAGCAACACTTCGGGTGTCATTGTCTCTCATCACTCCCAGATGGGAGAAATGAGCTCAGCGCTCCCAATAGTCATTTTTCTGAGTTAAAACTTTCACAAGAGTAAAATGTTTGTTTTTGTGGCACAGCTGTATCTTATTTTGAAGGGCATTAGGGCAGTGGTCGAGACAAGATGAGAGGAGTAGAGCTTGTGAGTTTTAGGTCTGGTTCATTTTTCGATGGTCGGCCGATTTTCCAAACCTCTGTGACCACAGAGCCGATAAAGACCTACAGGTTCGATCGGTTCGTGTGTCCGACCACACGGCAGGAGCAACACACCACAACAACTGATTCCAGTCACAAACATCCCGATTCCAGAAGAAAATCCAGTAAAACTCCCAACATACCAAGTATGTTTGATTTAGAATAATCAAAAACAGATGACCATGTAGAAGCAGAAGTGATAGTTTATGGATCATTTTAAGCGATAAAAGACAAACAAAAAGAAAAGACCTTGGATAAAAGGGAGCAGCTGCTCTATTTGCTGCACTCTGATTTGGAGGTGAGTTATGATTTTTCGTAGTTAACATTTTTAACTCAATAAACATAACCACATATAATAAACATATATAAAAATGAAAGTAATTTTCAAATCAATTCACACTTTAATATTACCTACAAGTTCTACATTCATACAGAGGTTTGCGCCTCACCACCACCGTAAATTCAGGTGTTCTGAATTGTATATTTTCACTGTTCCAAACCTGATTTGACTTCACTCTCAAATCAGCTTCATCCTGAAGCAGATGAAGTTTTTCTAACAAACTTCATCTTTCCTTTAAGTGTTGGCTCCTGCCTTCAAGTTAATTCCACTGGATCACCAAAGGAAATCCTGAGTATTTGCTTTGCAAAACTCTGAAAATCCTACTAATTTAGTTGAAAGACATTTCTGACAATGCAGTGCTTTCATTTGACGTGCAGTTGAGCTGCACGACCAACAAAGCTGAGCTGTCACAGTGCCGTCCTAATAACACAGTACTCAGGTGACATGCATCCAATTTCCAGGACAAAACTGAGGAGGGAACAGAGGCGATCATGACAGCAGAGCAAAAATAAGCTAACTTTACACAAGAAGAGAAGCTGCGATGCTCAGCTGATAGAAGCATGTCGGTGACGGACTACCTGTTTGTCGACTGTTGTTCAGGTGTGTGAGGATCAGAGTTTGATCTGTGGTGACCAAACACACAGCGGTCTGGGATCCACACCACAGTGTCAGCAAAGAGCCTGCAAAGACATGAACCATTCACTGAAAATCTGAAGTTCTGTAGGACATTTCTGATTTTACTAGAATTCCAGGTGATCTTTTATTAGGAATGCATCATATCTTTATTACTACAGAGTTAAACAATAATAGTGGCCATGACCAGAAAACCTATGTACACATTTCCTGTAAATCATTTGTCAGTGTCCAACAGAGAACAAAAAAACAATCGTTGACTGTAGACCAAAGGTTTGCCAAAAATAGAATTACTTTGAACTCAACTGTCCTTCCTCTGACATCTGACTCCAATTTATTACTTATATCCAGGATTTTGTTCTTTATCATCCATATCCCATGACTATATAAGAAGATTAGGACATAGATGGATTAGTAAGAATATAACTTTTTGGGTTTTGTCTGTATCCTCCATTTCAAACCAGATCAGAACTCATGATATTGAAGATAGACCTCAGTAGAACTGGCCTTTGACCATGAAAGGTGATTGTTTCCAGTTGTTATAAACTTGAATTTTACATGTTAGTGTAATATTTATCCAGTTGAACAGAGTCTTACTGCAGTAAGTGCTCACACTGGAAACAAATGACACTGCTTAAGATGCTGAAGGTCACAGAGGTAAAAACACCGATGAGCCCGAGAGGAAAGAAGATCAGAAATACAACCATCCTAAGACTTTTCTAATATCATGCTTCCCTAAAACTGAGTTATGAACACATACGCACTGCACTGTGTATGCACTGTTTGCACAAATACTGGTCTTGTAGGTGGCAGGGGAATGCAAAGAGACTTTTCCCCAGAGAACTGTTCATGTAAACAAAGCTAAATTAGTGCAGGAGACATTGTAAAAAAAAAAAAAGTCAACTGAAGGCAACTGAAAATTAAAATGGATTCAATTTGAGTATTTCCTCCTGATGTCAGATTTGAGGCATGACAAATCTGACAGACAAGCTTTATTTCTATTTAACCACTAGATCATTTACAATTCAGCTGCTATCAAATGTAGTGAAATCAAATTCAAAGAACAGGACAAAATAACAAACCTGCTGAACTTAGTCCTCCTCTAAGTGAAGTTACTTAGAGGACTGGGTCTTTAAGTCTAAAGTTTGAAGAGTTAATTTCATATTCATGGCAAACTGTGAAACTTGCAAGGACTAATTATTAACCTTGAAAATTATTTGTTTCTTAGATCAGTGGCACTTAATGTTATTTCAGTTCTATTTTAGGAATTTGATTTTCATGTATGATCAGGGTACTTGAGCTACGATGCTAGCTTAAGTTGCCAGTCTACAGTGGAATGTTCAACAGAAATGCATCTGATATTTGGTGATGGTTTGCATTAGGCACCATTGATATTTTGAGCCTCTATTATAAGAACAGGGGAGCAGGGTTATTTGAAGACTTGTTCCTCCACAAGATGCTGCCCTGGGGAGTTGCCACACATACCAGATACCGCATATGTATATACATACATACCACACATATCACTGACTGGAACTTTTAATCATTAGTGAAACCCACTGGATACAATTGATGGGAGTATAACAGGATTAGAGTAAAAAATGTTTCAAAATAGTTAAAACTGATTGAAATTTGAAGTTCAGTCAACGATGTTTCATGTTGTTTTTGCTCTATTACATTATGCCAAAAGAACATGAAAAATGTAAACAAAATGTCAAGAATGATGGATGGAGATATGCTGCAAATTTGGAAGAAAACTTGGGAGACATTAAAAATGGTTCAGTTTAAATATACAGCTAGAGTCCCAGGATCAAATCTCACTGATTTTAGATTAGATTCAACTTTATTGTCATTGCACATGTACAGAGCAATGAAATGAGATTATTATCCAAACAAATGCTTTCTGCAGTAAATTAATCCAGCATATTGTGCCTACCTATGCAAGGTAGAAAAAATAGGCAGAAGAAAGTGAAACAAGTACAACCAAAATAAATGGAACATAATTGTGCATAATTGCATAATTGTGAACTATTTTGCAAAGAAGACTGTTCATAAATTTCAATCCCTAAATGAGGAAAGCAGGTAGATCATCCAGATCTAGAGAAACTCATCCATGTGTTTATCTTTAGTCACATTGATTATTGCAACAGCATCTTCACAGGCCTGTCCAACAAATCAATCCTCCAGCTGCAGCTGATCCAGAAGCTGCTGCTCCTGTTCTCACTAAAACCAGGAAGATAGAGACATAACAGCAGTTTTAAAGTCCCTCCACTGGCTCCCTGTAGCTCAAAGAATAGACTTTAAAATACTGTTGTTAGTTTACAAATCACTGAACGGTTTAGCGCCACAATACATTAAAGATCTACTGTTGTTGTATCAACCTTCCAGACTCTCAGGTTCTGGTTCTGGTTCTGGTTCTGCTCTGCATCCCCAGAACCAGAACCAAGAAGCAGCTTTCAGCATCTATGCACCAAAAATTTGGAACAAACTTCCAGAAAACTGTAAAACAGCGGAAACCCTGACTTCCTTTAAATGTCAACTAAAAACACACCTGTTTAGAGTTTCATTTGAAACGTAATATGTAACAATGTATTGTCTATTATATGATGCATGACTTTGTGTTTTTGTGGTTATGATGTAAAGCACTTTGAAATGCCTTGCTGCTGAAATGTGCTATACAAATAACATTTGATTTGATTTTAGATGCATATAGAGATCTTTCAGATTATTCCAAAAACCCTTCTGAGATTTTATGAACAAAAACACTGACAGGCAGACAAGAAAAGTAAACATATTGGGTGTTTGCAACTTAATGAGACAAACAAAAATGTTTTGGGTTTCTTTTTCAAATTCGAAATTAAATTACACAGAAATTGAACTGAGGTAAGAAAAAAGTTTTAAATTAGATTTCTGATCATGGCAGCTAAATACTTGGCTTTGAGAAATTCATGATTGTATCACCGCAGCTTCCTACACTGTTGTAGACACTCCTTGGTCTCGCTGACCAAAATGCAATATTTGGTTTGTGTGTGCAGTGTTGAGCCATGCTGGTCTGACCGCTCTGCTTAAGGGCAACAAGAAGAACTTGGCTAATATTTACACTGTAAACAACTCGGCACCAGGCAGCAGCCAGATAGAGAACACTCAAAACGAAGTGGTGGGGAAACATGTTTGGATTTCAGGTGTGGGGAAGCAATTAAAATACCTTACAAATCAAAATGACTCAGAGCATTTAGAGATTAGAGATTACTTGTATTAAGCAGAATTTAAGAAACAAATTCCAATTCAATATTTAATTTGTTGTTTCAGTTTTGTTTTACTTGGTAAAGTCAGTCGGCCAAGAAAGGAGAAATTGAAAATATGTTGATTGGTTTGAAAATTAAACACATCCTCTTTTTGATTAATATGTGGAAGTTCAACAAACAAACAGTTTCATTCGAGGACAAAAACATGAGTAATAAAAACATGTTTACATATTTGTACTTTACTAACAGTTTCACTTAAAGTGTGAAGCAAAGGTAAGAATTGAAATAAGACAAAAATGAAAGGTATTCTCCATTTTAAGCTACCATTAGTATCTAATATTAATAATTAGCACAATTAGCATTAGTTTGAATGAGCGCCACCTCAATGGCTGAAATGCTGTGATGGACAGACTTTTAATTTTTCCTGGAAGAATGGCTTCTATTTCCATTAGGTCTGAATTTCGGCCCCAGTCACTTGAATATTGATCACTATACTGGCCTCAACATCCCATCAAAAGCTGCTTTTCATTTTTCATTGTTTTACTATTATTATAGCTGTTGCTATTAGAATTCCTCCAAACAGCATAACCAAGGTTTTTGCTTATTCTGTCAAGTTTATTGAAACAAAGTCAAGTTCATTTGAGTAGCACATTTCAGCTACATGCTTTACACCATAAAAACAGTAATCAATTATGAAACATGCAATAAATATGACATTTTCTCAAATGCCACCATCAAAATCATCAAGCAAATATTTATCAAATATGTTGATCATTTTTTTAGTTATCCTGAATTAAAGGCAACTCTAAACAGGTGTGTTTTAGGCTTGATTTAAAGGAACTCAGAGTTTCAGACGCTTTCTGAACGTTCTAGATTTGTGGGCCATAGAAGCTGAATGGAGCTTCTCCACGTTAAGTTCTGGGGTTCCAAAGCAGATCAGAACCAGAAGAGCAGAATGATCTGGAAGGTTGACACATTAAGACCGTTAATGCATGTTGGTCCCAAGCTGTTCAGTGACTTGTAAACTAACAGATCCCTGTAGCTTTTCCCTGAGCTGCAGGTGTTAAAGCTGATGATGTGCTCCATTTTCAAAGTTCTAGTGAGAAACCGCAGCAGCATTCTGGATCAGCTGCAGGTGTCTGATATTTCAGGTAAATCTGTAAAGAAAAATGTATTTACCTGAAGAAGATGAGTATTTAAAAAAAAAAATAAACTTGAGTAAAATAACTTCAAACAAGTCAACTCCCTGACTTGCTGAACATTAAAATGACTTTAAAAAAATTGAATAATTTCAATGTCTTTGTCATTTTGATTCACAAGTGTTGATATTAATAGAGGGATGAATTTCAACCTTTGATTTTTGATCAAGAAATACTGTTAATATACATATTTCTATTTGGTATTATGTATTTAAGAGATGATCAAATATCTCTTCTTGTTTATCAGAAGTTGAGCATCATTTAAATTCATTGATTAATTGAGAAATACCAACCAAATATGTTGGTTTGTAGTTCAAACCAACATATTTGACTTTGTGTGTCATTAAACATCATTAAACATCCACATGGACACATGGAGACATGGAGACATGGAGACATTGAGACATGGACACATGGAGACATGGACACATGGAGACATGGACACATGGAGACATGGACACATGGAGACATGGAGACATATTTCGGACAGCTTTCAAGCAACAGACATTTACATCTTCTCAGAAAAACAGGCTCTTTGTCCCGCATATCGTTTGTATGTGATGCATAATCTCACATTTAAAATGTTCATAAGTCTGTGACGTTTCATGAAAAACAGACAGAATAGAGAAACAGTTTCAGCTCTGAATTACAAGACAACGAGGAGAGGACAGATGTCCACTGACGGGTCCAGCAGCAGGAGCAGCTGCAGCAGCAGCAGCAGCAGCACTGTGTGAATCCCTGATCCTTCACCTCAAACACAAAGCAAAGCTTCTTTCTTTTTACCGTTTGCGCACGTCTCGTTCAGGTGAAACTCGGGCATCGCGCTGCTGTCCAGTTGGAAGTGACCAGAAGAAACAGCGCAGAACCGGAAGTCCGTCTTCACCTTTGTCCAACAGATTAATTAAAGCAGCTTTTTAAAACAGTTTATATAAAATATATTTAGGGAGCGGTCAGCACTTCAGTCCATGGAACAAACGCCACTTCTGGGCCGAAAGTCCGCCCTGTTTTCTCCGGAACCAGCCGCGACCCAAAGGAGGTTCAGGTGACCACGCCCACCCCGCCCCGCCCCGCCCCGAGCGGAGAGAGCGATGCGCGCGCCCGCGACAGGGCATGCAGGGTACGCGCTTCTCTGCACAATACCAGGTTAGGTAAAGTCCTTGCTTAAGGTCGTGAGACAAATTTCATTTGGGGAGCCTAGGTTATTTATTTATTTATTTATTTATTTATTTAACATTTAAGTAGTGAACCAACAGTTAACACACATGTCTGTTTCAGAATGAGCTTTGTGTAACAATTACAACAGTTACTTCACGTTATTCGTTAAATCTCTTAAGAAAATGTGCTAATTTTAAACATCATTTCCATCTTTTAATATTTTGCTTCCTTACAAATTCCAGAAAATGACTAGTTGAGATGATAATAATTAGATATGATCCTAGCCAACATTGGGCCCACAAAGGTGGGAAATAGATTGAAACATGGGGCTTGAGGGATTTTACTCACTGTTGTACTCATGTACTCACTATTAGACATTTTTATAGGGTTTTTGTTGTTGTTGGTTTTTTGCATGACAACTCTGTAAAAATTTGACCCTAGGTTTCTTAACCACTTTGAACAGATATTCTTAATCACTCTGCACCAAGAAATGATTTTTTAAACGTTCCACCTTTTCTTGCCACCAGTTGTAGCCTAAGTTCCATTTGTTTCTTGTTTCTTGTACCAAAGCTATGAGGAAAGAGCTTGTCTTAATGTTTGCCTTTCTGGCAACTGCCGGGGAGCAGCAAGAAAGCATAAATGAACAACATCGTTGCAGGTTTTTGGTTTTTAAGATGCACTTTTGTCTCATTTTGAAAAAATCATAATGAGTCAACAGGTTAGAAAATATCTGGCTCTCTGTAACTAAAATAAACAAATCGAGGATCTATGATGCTGTGGGCTTCATTCTCATCTATAAACATTTTTTAGAGTGAATAGTGTCATAAACTGCAAAATCTTGCAAGCTCTGTCTGAAATTGAGAATTGCTCATTGTTGAATTCTGTTTTTACAACTTAAGCATTGTTGCAAGAATATATGTGATTGTTTGGGTATTGGGCCAATTGCAAAATAAAGCATAAAAAGCAACCAAGAATTATGTACAGAAATTGGACAAATAGGAATCGATAAGAGCCACAAAGTCCAATATTGTATGTTATAAATGAAATCCAGATGCTGTCCTGTTGACAAAAGGGGATTGCACACATTAAAGATAAAGCAAGATTTTACATAAAGTAAAAAAAAAAAGTAAGCATAGAGAGAGAGAGAGAGAGAGAGACTCCCACCTTTAATTTGAGTTTTACTCAAACTGAAGGTGGGAGTTTTGTAAATAATGATTTTGAAAAAAAAATTAAAGGAAACATCTTTTTTTCATATTTCTTACCACGGATGCTAATAAATATGACCTGCAAGAATATTTGATGAAGGACACATTTTACATTTTTTTTGGGGGAAAAAAAAAAGTCCATCTAAGAAACACACATACCCTGACGTTGTCTCAAATCATAAAACTTTATTTTCTTGCAAAAATAATCCATCTCTCAACATGTCATTGACTGCAGACGGTTCTCTGGAAGAGATCCACGCTGCTGGGATGGGGTTCACTCTAAATTAAGCAACAAATCAAGCTGCGCTCAGTCAGCGGCTCCACATGGACTGTCTGCACGCCGATTAGTTGCAGTAGTTCTGCAGGTCAAAGATACTGCAGGGCCTGTGGCAGCACTGCTCGACGATGCCTGTCCTCTTTACCATCATCTCCATCTGGTCCTTAAAGGCCAACTCGGCCACCTCGTTCTCACCGCCCTGAGTCGACCCTGTGGCGGTCTTTGAAGGGAGGAACCCTGGAGGAGAAAAACAAAGAGAAAGGAGAAAGGGTTCAAATAGGAAATGATTGACTTGAAACACAAGGGCTAGTACTGATGCATGTTGTTGTTTGGTATCAGACAAGAGGTAACAGTCACCTACCACATAAGTAATGACAACATGGAAAGAAAATAACATATATTTTAAAATCCAACACAAGAAGAAAGCAGAACTGAACATCCTGATCTGAGTGGGACACAATCTGAAGACTTAGTTGACAAAAGGGTTCAGAGGACCACAAATAAGAGCAAAGATGAGAATATCACTTTTCTATATTAATTTTTTTGCCAAAAGTGATTATGACAAAAAAAAAAAGAATCAGGTCATTATTTGAGGCAGGTGACTATATGAGAAAGAGTCACAGACGACCAGAATAATTCCATAATATATACATGGCAACAAGGAAGAAACCCCTTGAAAAGCTTGCTTGGAACAAAACATGTTTATAAACACATATAACATATTCACAAAAATAATAAAGATTTAAAAAACCCAGCTCACATAAAAGAGCCAAATAACTGTTCAAAAATTTGATTTCTAACAAAAGTTCTGCTTAGAGCATTTAGAGCTACTATTTTGTTTCTTTTACCCAAAAAGTTTTCCATTTTTTTCTCCAACAAATTAAAGTGGTAAAGTTTTGATGTCTCACCCAGGAGATGATCCACATCCCTCTTGGGGCTGTAGAAGAAGCCTCTGTCCCCACAGACCAGGTAGAGAGCGTCAACCAGGTGAGAACCGCATAGATGCTGCGGTGGTGCGACGCCCTGGGAGCCGGGCCACGATACAACCAGTAAGACCAGCACAGAGAAGGACTGAAGCCACAGTGCTGCCATGCTGGAGGAGAACTGAAGACACACAGACAGATTCTTTAGACGAGAGCAACAAAACAAAGAGAAGGTCATCAGGAGAGGTGGAGAAGAATCACTCACTTGTCAGGAGTCAAAGGAGGAGGTGAAGCTCTGATGAAGACAAAGAGCAGAGGCAGCAGAGAGCTGGTTGGTGTGAGGCAGAATGAAAGGAATCGCCTCCTTTTATAACCCAACACTTCTTCAAACACAAGCCCAACCCCACTTTCTCAGTTCTTTAGTTTTACAATGGAAACATGAAGCAATTCAGTTCATGATAAAAACAAAAACAAAACATTATTCATGTCACTTGTTTTATGTAAGAAAATACATATTTTAAAGGTAAATAATTCCAAAAAGACTTAGAAACTATAATAATAGTGTGACGTCTGTGTACTAAGCTGCTGGTCAGCAGATGCTCAGTAGCACTTTGTATTTCTGATTGAATGGTTCCAGCACTTACTTAAGCAAACAAGAGCTAATGAGCCAAAATAATCCAATCACCTCATACTGACAAATATTGATCTGCTAGTAACCTTCTGCTCCATCTGCTGAAGTTAAAGAAGTTGAATCCAATCCCTCCAAGTTTGGATTTCTAATCACTTTTTATCTGATCAGTGTTTTTTCTGTTTTTTTCTTTCTGGTCTGAAATAGTAAACAAGATGCAAATACAATAAGGGCTTAAAGGTGGAAATGATTGGAATTTATTGCTTCAAAAATTGTTTAGATAGCAGTTTTATTAAGAATCTTTTCACCTCACCTTCAGATTATAAGGACCACCAATGCTTTCTTCATGTCCTCACTACATTTTTTGATTGAAAAAACCTGATTATGATTTAATTAGACTAGATTAGTGAAAGATTAGTCTACACTATGCACTAGTGAAATAGGATTTTTGCCTTCTACAACATATTTTTATTTCAAGAATTTATTAAAGGGACAGAATGTATTTTCCAGGTACTTAGTGCCACTTTATAGTACAATCAAATAACTGTGTTACCTTAGAAAAATTTTATAATTTGACACTTTGAAATGGGGTCCATCCATCCGTCCGTCCGTCCGTCCATTTTCTTCCGCTTATCCGGGTCGGGTTGTGGGAGTAGCAGCTTCAGAAGGGAGGCCCAGACTTCTCTCTCCCCAAGATTCCCAGGGTGGCCTGGGAATCCCAAAGCGTTCCCAGGCCAGCCAGGAGACATAGTCCCTCCAGCATGTCCTGGGTCTTCCCCGGGGCCTCCTCTCGGTGAGTCGTGCCCAAAACACCTCACCAGGGAGGCGTCCAGGATGCATCCTGACCAGATGCCTCAGCCTCAACTGGCTCCTCTCCATGTGGAGGAGCAGTGGCTCTACTCTGAGTCCCTCCCGGATGACCGAGCTTCTCACCCTATCTCTAATGGAGGCCAGACACCCTACGGAGGAAACCCTTTTCGGCTGCTTGTATCTGAGATCTCGTTCTTTCAGTCATAACCCAAAGCTCATGACCATAGATGAGGGTAGGAAGGTAGGGTCTCTTTCTCTTTAAAAACTCCTGTTCTTTCTCAAATTCAGGATATCGTCACATCGCTCCTCTATTAACACTTTAACAATGTTTTCACCAGTTTCACTGAATAGCAGTTTGTATAATGAGCTCAGCAGATGCACCGTTCCACCACATGTATGCTAAATTCTGCTGACTAGTTTGAAGGAACTGAGTGAGGGAAGGGGTCTTCTGTGAGGCTGAAGCTCAGAAGCATAGAAACAGGCATTCTGCCCAGCTGAAGATTTTGCAGAATGCTGGCCCTCTGAAGAGCTGGAATAATGTTGCTCAGAGTGAATCTAGTGTTCCTTTGCAACAGAAAGGCAGAAAATTGCATACAAAATGGATAATTTATTTGTAATTGTTTCAATGAATGGGGCACAGATCAAGTAAGATGCATAAAGCAGAAAAGCAAAAGAATTTCTTTCCATGTATGAAACAAACCGAAATTCATTCAATTATTTCATATATAAACATGTAAGGAGCAGGAAAAAAAAAATTAACAAGCAGAGAGTAAAACGTGTGCTAGAGTTTTCTTATTTGTATTTAAAGTGGCAAACTAAATTGAGCTTAGTGATAAACTAAGCTTAAAAAATTATCCACAAAAATATTTTTGTAGTTTTCTCCTGTAGGACACACTATGACTTTATTTAGGATTTTGAAAAGATTTTCATGTCAGTCTTCCTACATGTGTCAAAGCCCAACACTTGTCTGAACATTGAGAACTACGAGTATGCTAATAGCTTTAACTTTAAGATAGACTTAATTTATACCATATCTCAAACTATTACACCACATAAGGGTAAACTGGTATAATGATTCCTATAAACAGTCTAGTTTTCAGAAGTTATGTTATTACACTAGAAAAAGGTCCTATGTACATGTATATACACACACACACCCACCCACACACACACCCACCCACACATACACACACACACACTACCTAATGGATGTCACTGAGGTGCTGACGGAGCTTTGGTGAGAGGATGTTTGTCACGTTCAATGGAAACTCAATGGGTTGAAAAATGTTAATGGAGATCTTAGAAACTAGAACTTGAAATACTTTCGTGGAGATGCGTTTCATCTACTTTGTAATACTTACATATATATAATAGATTAACATCCCTAATATATTAGAACTGTCAATCAATTAAAATAAATCTAACCAGATTTTTACACTTTAGGGCTGTGATTTATCAACTATACTCAACAATTCATCATGCTTAAGTTTATAAGATTGAAATATAAATAGACATGTCTTAAAAATGTTAAAGAAAATCTTTTGTTGACCTCAGATTTCCTGTTTTTTTATTTGTATTTTTTTTATTAAGAAACAATTAAATCAAGTTATTTGTTTCAAAAGTTAACTTATAATGTTAACTATAAACTGGTTGCACTTGAAGAATAATTTATCATTGACAAAAGCAGGCAACATGCTAGCTTGGTCTTATCCACTGATCTGTCACTGTTTCCTAAGTTGAAAGATACATGTACCATCAGACACAGCCAGCTTTTTACCTTGTTTGCCGTCCAGCAGCAGGTTCTATTTTATGAGGAGTTTCAAGTACTGATGGTCTGATGGTCTGTGTCAGCGTTCATCTCCCAGCACCTGGTGAGCCAACCAGCTACCCTTGGGCTCAACTCCCCCTATGCAGCTGGCTGCTGGATTTCCTCACAGATTCACTGCAGCTTGTGAGAATTGGGAGAAATACTTCAAGGGTTGTCAGGGTGAAGAGCCCACCGCTCTTCACCCTGATGACCTTTGACTTCTATGGCAGGTTCAGTATGAACCATGTCTTAAAGTCTGAAAATAATACAACTGTGTTGGGTTTCATCTGGCATATAGAGAAGAGGTGAGAGATCTGGTGGACTGGTGTGATACAAACCATCTAATCCTGAATGTTAACAAAGAAGAGAAATTTCAGGAAAAAAAATCAGCCAAGTCACACAGCCCTCCTCATCAATGATGACCAGCAGTATCTCTATGGTTTGTAGCATGAAACACCTCTGACTGACAACGTATAGAGTAGTGAGGTCAGGGAGAGAGTCATTGGGACTGAACTCCCAATCGCTGACTGTCCAGGGCTCCCAATCACTGTCCAGGGCTGTCCAGTGATTGGTCTTTTGTCCAATCACAAAAGACCCCTTCCACCATTTCCCTGCTGCCCTCTGGGAAAAGATTCAGCAGCTTCTAACGCAGAACAACCAGATTCCACAACAGCTTCATTCCTCATGCCATAAGACTACTAAACTCCCATTCATTTAATCTTTTTTGTTGTATATATTTATATTGATACTTTTATTATTACCTATTTATTGTTATTGGAGCATGGCAACAACATTTCTTTCAATATGTACATTTTAAAATGTACAACTGAATGGCAGTAAAATCTGTCTATCTTGGAAGAAATGAGTAACAAGAGTTTGTGTGAGAAGAAACAAGAAATGTATTAAAACCTCGCAAGGTGAGAACAGAAACACAGAATCAAAGGAGTCTGGCGAGTCTGCTTCTGGTCAGAGAAGAGACTTGATTGGAGAATAGGTGTGAATTCCCGATTGTTATGTACTATGAATTCTGATGGCCTTGCTATTTGTCTATTGTTAAGGAAAGGAGGGTAGCTGAGTTCTACATTGGGGAAGTAACATTTAGTCTCCAGGATCAAGGAGCTCTACCCTGCTGTCATATGACACTGTGGAAGTCTATGTGAGAGCAGCTTGACCAATTTCATAAGAAGACTGTAGCAATACCTAAAGCAGAAGAGGGTTGAGGAGCACATTATAAAAGCTTCCATTACAAAACATGGCAAAGACCTGAGCTGCTTGTGAACTCAGGAGAGGAAACCCAGAACACAAACCCTGTGTGAGGGTTGAACTTACAAACTTCAGATTATGAAACTCATGAACTCCACAAAAGCTAACTGGGCCACAACGGATCCATGCGAGATAGTGTTAAAGTTATCCTAATTCATTTTTACTTTCTTGATTTTCAAAAAACTGTAATGTAAAATTGCCTAGGTCTCATGCCGTCTCCCATATATTTCAATTTGTAAAGACAAAAAGCACAAATAATTAATAAAACAGCAAAATTCATCTTCATTTGTGGAATAGAGGAAATTCTTTATTTAAATTTCAGTGTGATAAAAGCTTTGCATTTGCTACACAACATACACTTATAACTATTGTACCACACTACAGCTCTGTGCCTGAGGTCGCAAAAACCACACAATGCCGACTTTAGATCATGAAGACAAGACATTATTAAAACATAAACCTGGCATTTCAGGTCAGTGAACACTTGGTCCTGGGAGCTGGATTTTGGCTGGCTCGTTACCTGAAACCTGAAACTGGCATGAATACACCAAGAACAGAATTCGAAAGAGAAAAGGGATAAATAATGCACATTACAGAATCAAAGAAAAGAAAACATGGAGGTAGATACTTGATGAACTAGAAATAAATGTATGTCAAAGCTATGCACAGATATTTGGAGGAAAAAAAGGCATTTCAACAATATTTATAATGAAAATGTATGGGAAAAACAGCTACTGTGATCATTTTAATGGTCGAATTAAGAAGGTGCCTTTTGTCTTTTAGATTAAGGATGTTTATCAGGCATGAACTAAATGCTGAAATTACCAACAGGCTGCTGGACAAAAGTTTGATATGAAGCATATAATCAAAACATCATATGCATAAAAACTAACTTTTAATGCATCACTATTTAGAACACATGGCAGTAGAAAACAAGCACAAAACACCCAGTTGTAGTCAATAAATCTGACTTATTAGAGGTCGAGATCAACTATATTCAACTCAATTCTTCATTTTCTCTAACATTTGACATTTTGCAACAATTTATGTTTTTTACAGTAAAAAACATTACTGTTTGCCTCACAATGCTTGACACATTTTTTTGGTGATCTTATTTAAAATGTGCTTTGTGTGTGTACTTGTACTGTGATTTTTGTGATGCGTCACAAAAAATAATGGCAAGCAATTAAGCAACTATAGAATTCTACAGGCAGATCCAAAAGTTAGGAAGATCTAAAGCAGAGGAAACAAAAAGTGGCATCACTTAAGCTTTCTCAGGACAGTTTCACCATCAATCACAACATGAACACTGAGTTAAGGATGGAATGATCAATGTGTTTTTACTGGGACACAAGCATAAACAGGGAGTGTACTCAGAGATATAAGCATCGATTTCAGACTGCCAAAACAACGGAAAATGCAAATATGTCAACCACAATAATTTAAACTGATTGAAAATGACTTTTCAAAGTGAAAATACACCTAACATTTCAGATTATTATTTCTCATTTACTTTTTAATTCCCTTGTTCTGGCAGTCGGTTACAAGCACAGAAAATAAACAACCTCTTTTCAGGAAGGAGGAGAGCAGCCATGAGCTCAGTTTTTCAGGATGGAGTCATACATCTGGTAGATGTACTGAGAGACTTCAGGGGCCCGACACTTCAGAGAGAGCTGGGGAGAAAAAAAAAGAAAAAACGAATATAATTTTCTCTCATATTTGAAGGTTTTAACACCCATTTCAATGGGTGGGAGGGTGGGGGCGTTCTGCATTTATAGCTGAGTTCATTTGTAAAACAGAAAGGAAAGTGCCAGAACTACAGAAGGGAGGGAAAAAACTATTTGTAGAATAAATAGCAGTAAAACGAGAAAAGAAACAAATACACCTGCAGATATTTAAAATAGGCGAATACTTACGACCCTTTTCTAGAAACACAGAGCAGTACATTTATGGTAGGAATCTACTACTTTTTACAAAATGAACAACACAGAACTCTCAGAGATATGAGTACTAAGCTGCTTCTTTCAGGTCAGACCTTAAAGGTTGGTTTATATGCAGCATCGCTAATCAAAAATTAACAAATTACTTTGCAGGAAATACAAGTGTAAAACTCATCAGTTCCTAAAAATAAATGTATTCTGTACCGTATAATTGGGGTTCCCTGGTTGAATACGGAGCTCAGCCAAGATCCAAATGCCATTGGTCAACTTGAGTGACTGGTACAGCATGTCCTGGCCTTCCACGTTTCTTTTGGCAATGGTGTAGACGTTGTTATTCTGTAGTTTGCCAGACACCGTGTCTGTAAGACCAGAATGAAAATCAGTCCTTATTATGAAACACCTTAACTTATGAAGCGTGATGAAATAATAAACCAAGGAAATGAACAGATACACAAAAACAAGAAGCTAAAACAACTAAGTAAATCAACGTTTTGTCAAAATTCATCTATTGCGACAGGGTCAACTAGCTCTTACAGCGTTTTATTGAATATCTATTAGCAACCTTCAGATTGAAAGGATCTAAATCTATCTCAAGCCATCATGGGTTTGTATGGTTGTGAGGGGAACAGCACAATTAACAGCCTTTCTACATAAAACAAAGAAGTTGAACAGTTTAGATAAAAAAAGAAAGTATCCAAAGGTGAGCATGTGGGTGAAAGAGGAAAAAAAAACAAAAATAAATAAATTAGAAAGTAAGATTTTGGATTAAACACAAGACAGGACCTAAAAATGACATTATATGACAGATGAAGAATTAAGAACAGTAACTAAGCAAATATCTTCAAAATTCAGGATCAGTAAAACCGCAGAAGAATTCAAACTTTAACTCTGCTAATGTAAGTTTTAGAGATTCACTGAGAAATTGTTATTGATTACACTCAGTAGATTTTTAGGTTGATCGGTCCTGACCAGCGACTAGATCAAAAACCCGATCTTTTTCTCATCTGTAAATGCGTCACATCTGTCTCCCTGCGCCAGCATAACTGGCTGAGAACATCTTCCAGTTCTGCAGAACCCTGCTGATGAACTATTTTTGGATTCTCGTGAACTGAGCCATAGAAACAGAGAAACATCTAAAATGAACTTTGACGAACATCACTGTTCTTCAGAAAATGCAGAGACTCAGGTTTGTCAGTATTAATGCTAATGACCAATATATAGCTGTGTTCCAATTCTAAATGTGCGAAAAACTGCAGATATTCCACTAATGTAGAAAAAAAACACAATTTTACAATTGTGTTGTTTTCTTCAAATAAGAAATGCGATTAAAATCACACATCAATAAGTCTGTTCAGACAATGTCATCAAAGAATATACGGCGCCATCACCTCCGTCCACTTCACATCATCTTCTTCATCTTTTCCTTCAGTAGTAACATCTGGCTGTTGATTACATGACTTGGGTGATGCAAAAGAAACGTTTCTATTGCACCAGTTTCAAATACACTATTTTTAAAAGAGCTGAAAAAGCCTTTACTGTAGAGCACATCTGTCAAAGTCAAAGCCCGTGAATTAATTACCTCTGGCCCCCAGGATGATACTTAATTACTATTAGAACCGGCCCGCCGGCCACAGCAGCCAGCCCGCCGGCCACAGCAGCCAGCCCGCCGGCCACAGCAGCCCGCCGGCCACAGCGGCCAGCCACAGCGGCCCGCCCGCCGGCCACAGCGGCCAGCCCGCCGGCCACAGCGGCCAGCCACAGCATTTCCCACAATGCAACAGTAGCCTGCAAAGTCACTGAAGCACGAGCAGCTTCATTGTTCATCAGCAACCAGAGCAGAGATCAACTTTAAGGTCCCCCTCCTCAAAAACGGCTAAACATTTAGTGACGCTGAGAACAGAGGGTTTCAGGCCAGGAGGGAGGCAGACAGTGATGCCAGTAACCGAACTCGTTACTGACGTCAGACCACTTTTTTCAATAATGAGTAATCTAACGCGTTTCTATTTCAAATCAAGTAGTCAGACTACAGTTACTTATCAAAACCACCTTGAGTGACTATTTCCTTTTGTAATTTTATTTTCTCTATGCCGTATGGGGAGTAACTGCAGTTACTATGCGACTGCACTGTCAGCAGCGACAGAAACAATGGAGGGAGATGCGCATTTTGTTGCTGAAAAGGAACTATTTTGAGTTTCGGTCGCCTATTCCGTTTATTGCGGCTTTAGGCTTGTTTTTTCTTTCTAAAGTCGCTTGCAGATTTAATGAGTCGCGGGTTGCAGTTTTTGGGCTTAATAAGCGACATAAACCCTAGAATTTGTCCGTCATCCAGTTAGTTTTAGTCCATCATTCCCCGGATGATCCGTCCCGCACACTTTGTTAATGTTAATATATTTGCTGTGAATGACGTCAGGCTTCGCGTTGCGCTCCAGAAAACCGCAAACATCGAGACTAATATGAACAGCGCAATAAACGTGAAAACAGTCGCAAATTAATGTGTTCGTAAAGTTGTGCGACTAAACATCATTATAATTATTAACATTAAGATAAGTATCACTAATCTATGCAGCCATCTGAGTTGTGGAGCCGCAGGAGGATATCTGTGCTGTGACAGCAAACACAGGGCCATAACACACAACCTGGAGGATGGATCCTATTTATAATTTTTCAGACAATAGAAACACACAAAAACAAGAATATGAACATTATAGAGCAGCACAATAATGCATTTTCACTTTATAATGCATGCACTTTAATTTATGTATTTATTTTGATATCAAGAAAGATTTTGTTTTTCAAAACAATGACAGTTTTTGCTGTTTGCCCATTGAAAAATGGTCTCATTTGAAATTACTGTTATTATTGCTTTATTCATTTAATTATTAAATAAGATACACTGTGGTGGGTCTTGAGTCAATAGGCTTTGTGCAATCATTTCAATACGTTTTACTAAACGTAGAACCAGTCAGGCCCTCGGCTTGTAGCAAATTTGTTTTTTTGGCCCTCTGTGTATTTGACTTTGACATCTCTGCTGTAGAGCAAAAACTTTTTACCAAGAAATGTGTTTTTTCAAAATCGGTATGTTTTCATTGAGCAAATTTGGGCAATTCCAATTTGCAAACTTTTAAGGTCAGTGGAAATGTAACTTAAGACAATAAAGACATCTTAAGCAAATTTTGCTCAAAACCCTGAAACATTGAGTCGGCATAAGCTGAACTAGCAAGAACTAGTGATTGAAATCATCCACAAAACTCTGTTCATGCTGGTACCTACCAGCATTAAGGTGACAATCTTTGATCTGGTACTGGAGCTCATTCTCATTGGGAATGTCCTTCCAGGTGGCCAGAAACACCTGTCGCTCTGGAAACAATGAGACAATGAGACACAGTCATCAAAATAGATCTTAATTACTTTATAAGGTGATCCAACATTTGTAAGGAAGATGTAGATTTTCTTATCATTTTGGGCAAAGTGCACACATAAGAGTTAATTATTAATTTTATATTACACAAGACGGAAATTTTATATTTAAGCATCTCTCGAAATGATCAAATTTGATTATACTGTGCTTCACTTTCTGGATCTCAGAGATGATTTCAGTCCACACTTTAAAGAACATACATATATTTTTACTTCTTTGTTAATTTAGTATTTTCAACAACTATGATTAAAGATGTATTGCTGTCTATTGCACTGCATCAGCAAATTGGATGAAATCATACCCATTTTTCCATCTTCAACAAAGAATATATTCAGAGGGATGAGGACGCTGAAGTAGAACACGTCAATGTTGTTCTTTACAGCCACCTGTGCATACATAAACAGAGGAGAAAGAGACAACCATTTTGGAGACTACAGAGCACAAATTTGTAATAAACATGCATCTTCAAACATAAAATGAAAACTAAAAAGTTAAATTTTTCTATTTTCTGTCCAGCACATCACAAATAATTCTTACTTCATTAAATGATTCTTAAATTCAAAAGCTACTGTTTCACAATCTAAATCACTGTGAAACTCATGGTCAAAATCCAGCTTTTAATATCATCATCTGGACTGTAATGTCATATTAACATTACTAGGTCCCTCCAGTTTGTCGCGATTCTGCGAACGTGGGAATTTATGCAAAAATCAACAAACCCCGCATATTTGCATGCTAATGCATAAAAGTAAGTTTATTGCAAATTTTTCTTAAAAATTGTCAAGAACATTAGGTTTACGTGACTGCTAACTTCCACCAGCAGGTGGCAGTATTTCTTACTTTTACAACACTGCTGCCTGAGCCTCACTTGTTGTCAAGTTAGTGTGTAATAGACGTGGCAAGAAAGAAAAAAGAAAAGAGTCACATTTAACATCTTACATAAGTTTGAATTTTGAAAGATTGTCATCAAATATTTCAAAGTTAGCACCACAAAATCTGTGATTTTGATAAGATCAAAATCAAAAGCAATTGTAAAATCCTGGTGGGACTGAAGATGTGAAATGATTAATATTTATATCTAAGAAGTAATAATCAAATAGTTAGTAATATTTCAGCAGTTTGTTAGTGGGTTCTATCAATACATTTTGGCACAACCAGCCCATGAGAACATTCACTATCCTGATATGGTCCAAAATGAAAAAGAGTTTGATATCCCTGATCTAAATGATGACTAACCAAAAGTCACTTGATAGTGATCAACAAGCATTTTGTGAGGACATGCTCCTATACCTGCAGATTATTGAGCGGATCCATCTTCATAACAGGCCCAATGGTATTAACAGGGAGGGAGACCTCGATACTCTGATTGGGCATCAGTGGAGTGTGAATAGGCAGAGGACTGGTGGGGATCACACCAAAACTGCAACAAGAACAGAAATTTAAGCCCAGTGCTATTCGGTTGCAACTTTTCCAAAGACATTTGTGAATTAGTGCCTGAAAAAAAAAAAGAATTCCTCTCCTCCAGTTCACAAACCTGTTTTTGTTGAACTGGACAGCAAAGTCGTTCATGTGCTGCAGCGCCTTGTTGGTGAACGACATGTCCATGTACATGTGGCCCTGGCGGCGGGAGAATGTTCCAGAGATTTCTAGACCCTTAGCTTTTACTGCAGGAAGCCACACCTGATAAAAAACAGCTTTTGGTTTAAAGACTTTTTTGGCACTAGTGACATTTATTGAACAGCAATTTGAAAGAGAGTGGAGAGAGAAGGAGAAGACATGCAGGAAAAAGACTGCATTGAGGAATATAGCCTGATATAGAATAGAATATAGAAGTTGTTTCTCTGCAATAAACACATTGCGCAACACATAAGTGATAATGATGACAGTGCTTAGATCCTTCTCCTCCTGGCTCTGATTGGTTGTTTCTGACTGAGTGGTGTTTTTCTGCAAGTGGCAGTAGAATCACAGGGATGAGGCGAAGGAGCTTGATGTTTTTCATATTATGTGTCTCATGTTACACTGTCCAAACAGTGACAGTTTTAAAAAATATGTAAAAATATCTTTTTACAAATGTACATACCATGGCTTTAAGTACAAAACCAAACTCAATCCAAAACATTCAGCAATGTCTAAACAAATGGAACTATCCATATAATATAAGATTAACAAAATAAGTTTAGCTAGAAAAAATATTTCAAATCCTTTTACCACCAATAATCTCTGTTTAATTTGACAGTACATTCCTTCTTTCCTTTTATCATTGCACATGCAATACAGTTAAGTGTACTCACTGCTTTTGGGGCTATGAATCCTCCGGTGGTGACGGCCATGCCTGTGGAAAGCTCAAACAGATCATTGAGGCCACTGCTGACTGCTGGAGGAGCAGGAGTTGGTGACGGAGCAAAAGTGCTGGGGACGGACGACGGAATGAAGTTTTGTCCCACCTAAAGGAATTCCGAGACAATAGCACAAATATTGAAAATACACTGTTCTAGTGAAAACTATTTCAGTAAGCTTTCTATGCAGCTTCACCAAACATAGGCCAAAAGGCCAAGAAGAAAACATGAATAAATCACACAAAGAATGTTAGATGTTAGGTCACTGAAAGCATGATTATATGGAAATAATATTTGGACACTCAGCCAAAGCAAAAATAAAAGCAGACCTAAATTAATTCTGAGCAACACCTTTTATGTGCATTTGAGTATTTTAGCCCATAAATCATAAAACATTTATTTCAAATTATTCAATAATACAAAGTATCTAACCCAACGCAATTAGTTTTCATTAACTAATTTTCATTAGTTAATGAAAATTAACTAATGAAATTTTCATTAGTTAATGAAAATTAGTTAACTTTTGAAAAGTTTTCATTAACTGATCTAATTCTTGTAAACAATATATTCCACAGTAGAAAATACAAACCCATTGGATCATAAGACTAAAATAAAAGTTATACATTTTGTTTTAAAATAGGCCAAAATGATTCAAAACAAGACATTTTCAAGCCCTGCATAAAAGTGTAAAGCAATAAAAGATTCTAACACAGTAAAAGCATGAAGAGTGCAGGAAGAGTTTAGTGCAAGAAGCATGCAGCAAGATGGCCGAATAGAAGGGCTTGACTTACAGCTGGACTTCCCCCAACACCTCCGCCCAGGTCTCCCCCAAGCTATGGGAGAGAAGAGGAGACCCCAAAGACAGCATTCAAACATCACAGAAAGACCGAACACACACGCACACACACACGCACAAACAAAAACAGAAACAGAGACCTTCTTAGCAACCGCAAGCCGTCAAGAGCAGCCCCTCATGGTCAGGGAAAATATTACCTCAATAATAAATCTGCAAGACAACTAGTAAGACTTCTAGACATTCTGAGATGTTAAATGTAAAACTGAGACTAACATAGCTTCCAATTATGAGCCAATGTCACTCTTGTATTTAAAAAAAAATATATACATTCTATAAAATTCAAAAAGTAAAACTAAAAGATTCATTACGAGCTGAGTAATACTTACATTTTCTGATGATTAGGTCTTACAGCTAACAAAACCAGAAAATATAGCTTCTCAGAACATTTAAGTACATCAGATTAATGAAAAAAAGAAACTGACTCCAGAACATTTATGTGCAGCAGACTGTCATCGACAACGTTCACAAAGGGTTTATTGCTAAATAAGATGGATTTTCAGAGTTTTATCGAAGCAAGTTGTTGAAAAGTTGTGTGAAAAAAAAAATGTAATAAACATACAATTAGAAAAAATATTGAATGCATTGTCCCCCTTTCACTCAACTTTCCATTAACTGCCTACTATATTAATTTATTTAGAAGTAAAAAAATAAAAGTGGTTATTTGATTTGCTGACAATAACAATTTAGCATATTGTTGAATTAAATACAAAGCACGATTAATTTAATTACTTACTATGAAATTGTGCTAATTTATTAGGTATAATTCCAACCACAAGACGAGGGCAACGCCCTTCCAATATGATTCGTAGGACATGTCGTCCAACAAGTGATTAATAAAACAAAAGTTACGCATGTAACTATGGTTCTATGAATCCCGGATGACCGACAGAGGGCGGTGCTGAAAGCACTGAATGTTTCCTTTGCGCATACGCCGTTCGAGGAATATTACCAACAGAGTCACATCTGTGACATATCGGATGATCAAGCAGAGGCTATACAGCATGACGTCATCCGATGCTCTGTTCCTACAGAATCTTCTCGTGAAATGCAAGGATCCTGAGATCCTGAGTGATAAGAGAATCTCTGGCAGTCATCTGGGATTCATAGAACTGTAGTTACATAGGTAACTTTCGTTCTATTTCATCCCTACTGACCGCCAGAGGGCGATGCTGAAAGCACTGAATGACTAATACCAGCAATGTCACAAGGAATCCTGAGCACAAACCTCAGTAAGAAGGCCCAGAGCACCCTTGTAAAAGAACCTGGTCCAGAGAATGAAAGGAGGCCACATTCACATTGTAAAATCTAGTGAACGTGCTTGGAGAAGCCCATGATGCAGCAGCATATATAGCTTCCAGTGGAACTCCTCTCGAGGCTGTCCAGGAAGTGGAAACGCCACTGGTAGAGTGTGCCTGCACGCCAACTGGCGTGAAGGCACGCCAGTTGGCGCCCTGCAGCGTAGGCGTGGGAGATGACATCCACAATCCAATAGGAGAGACGCTGTTCGAACAGAGGACAACCTAATCTAGGGGCCTCATAACACAAGAACAGCTGGTCTGAGCATTTTATAGCAGCAGTGGCTGCAATATATGCCTCTAGTGCCCTCACTGGGCACAGTAACGCAGAACCATCACTAACTTCCCCTGAGATGGGTTGAAAACGCACCAATCTCAAGGTTGGTTACAATAAGAATGAGAAAACACCTTGGGGCCAAAACGCCAGGTTTGGCCACAAGGTAACACCAGAGCCATCTGAACTCCATCTGAGGCATGATGGGCTGACAAAAAGAGCCTGTAACTCACCGACCCTCTTAGCCGAGACAATAGCCAATAAAAAAGCAGTCTACGAGCACCACGCAAAAAAAGAAAAACCAGATTATAGCTCCCCACTGTACAGCCATCAACCTCAGCATGACTTGACGATATAGCCGCTACATAGACCTTAAGTGTCGAAGGAGAGCAGCCCTTATCAAGAAGGGACTGAAGAAACTCCAAGATGCTGGGAACCGCATAGGTAACTGCATCATCAATACGGGAAAAACACCACCAGGAAAACAGATGTCATCTGTTTTCATATAGCTGACAAGAGAATACCATGGCACTCAAAATAGTGTGCCTGACAGGAGCTGAATACCCAGTCAGCTGCTGTTCAAGTCTCCCAGTGGTCACACCCACAGCCGGAGGTGTTGAAGATCAGGATGCCATATCTGACCCCTCAACTGCGACAGTAAATCCCTCCTGGTCGGGAGACACCATAGGACACCGTGACACAGACTCCGTATAAGTGGGAACCATGGATGTGCCGGTCAATATGGAGCTACCAGCAACATCCTGTGGCCTTCCTCGAGAACTCTCTGAAGAGTCGGCCAAATCAGGGAAGGCATATAGGAGGACCCCGGGTCCAGGATGGGCCAACGCGTCCAGGCTAAACCTTGTTGTGGATGTTGTAGACTGTTGTAAAAGCATTGTTGTAGACCATACTTTTACATGGCCATAACATTTTATATTAAAGATAAATTGGCTTTATTGGTCTAAAGCAATGGTTTGAACATTTTCATTAGCTGTAGCAATATTAACATTAATAAACCCTTGAAACATTAATCTGTGTGCAATGAATTCATGATACTTTACATTTTCTGTATTACATTACTTAAACTTTTCAGTGAAATTGTAATTTACTGTTTTACAATTATACAACTGGACCCCATCATGAACAAATAAACTTCATAAAAGTGTTAACAGCAAATCAGTCAGTTTTTATGTATAACAGCAAAATCTAAGTGGTACGTTGCACCCATGCAGGTGGTGGAAAAGTAACTTATTTGTGCAACTGAGCTCACCAAGCTGTCCAAGCCTCCACCCAGAAGGTCCACTGCACCCATCTGCATGGAGGAGACTTGGGGAACATTGACAGGAGGGCCCAAGTCAAGGTTTAGCAGGTCACCTAGAAGGTCACCCTGGCTGGGAATCACATGTGGCTGGTCCATGGCAGCAGCTGGACCACTGCTCACGGGGCTCTCGCCTGTATCAATACTGTTCAGGAGGAAGTGGAGAAGAGGTTAGATGGTACATTTAAACTTCTTTCATTCAAAATATCAGCAAAGTCTCTGACTCAAGGCTGAATATATGAAACAGGGTTTAAGCAGGCTTCGCCAACTAAAATTTAAGACCTTTTTAAGACCATCAAGAATAAAATGTTCACTCATCACAACAGATGTATCAAAGAAATTCAGGGGACCAAAACTGGTCTTTCTGGGGTATTTTTATGGCTCTTGGTAGCAACTTTCTGTTCCTCACATCACGAAAATGGCATATGGCTTTCCAGTTACCTAGCTAGGTAGAGAGCCATATGTTAACTGGTAATAAGCCAAATGTTAGGTGCCAATGACTTGTTTGTTTGCTTGCCAGCTAGTTATCGAGCCAACGAGATGGCAAGAAAGTATTAGCAGCTTGTTAGCGGTAATCTTAACCAAACTGAATCAACGAACGCAGTGAGTGAAGATGTCTGTGCACGACTACAGCTTTGGTCTGATTAAAAAGTCTCATAAAACTTGAGACCAGCGATTATCATATTTAAGGCAAACTTACATTTTCCGTAATAAATTTAAGACATTTTAAGGCCTTCACATTAGAAAAATAAATGTAGGACTTTTGAGGTATGCTCAGACGTCCTGTAAAACATGAGAACCAATAAAGCAACACTGCGATCTTTATAAATGATTCAGGTTTTCTGTGTTTGACCTGCTGTGCTGGACAGGAAGGTGCTTCCGGTGGATTCCATGACTTCCTTCCACAAAGGCGCTGGGCGGCTTGTGATAGACTGAGGCCAGGGAGCCGATGTGGCAGATCAGCTCGTCCAGCAGCGTGGGCTCAATCAAGTCAGTCTCCTCGGAGATCAGGGGCTTTTCTGACAGCACCACCTCTTTGGCCGTCACAGGGTCAGTCGACAGCAGGCGCCAGTAAATATAACCCCTGTCACGGAGGTCTGGGTTGTCAGAGTCCTGAGGGGGGGAAGAAAAAAACTGAAATAAATCTCAATGCAAGACTGCTGGGGAAAAGATTTGCATTTTTTTCATATGAAAAAAATGAATGCCACATTTCATTTTTTCACAGCATGCAAATGTTAAAAACATCTAATTTTATGAATTTTGTTAACGTGTGGATTTGACCTAGTAATCCTTGAAGTTGGAAAGAAGTTTTCAACCTTTCCAAAGACTTTTACATAAAAAAAACAGTTTCACAGACAGCACTGGTCATTGCAGATTCTGGTCTGTCTGATGTGACCTGACCTGTTCAGACTGGAGACTGGAGAAACCAGACAGGGAAGATTTCTGAGCATCACTTCTAAGTTCACCACGGACACATTCAAAAAGGTTTAATATGGGTTTACTTTGATTTTTTGAAGTGACAAAATTGTGATAATGATTTTTTCCCCATAATAGAGAAGTGTTGACTCAATAGAAAATATTTTCTGTGAAGCAGGTGTGAAAGTCTGATGTTCATAAGTTGTTCGTAGAATGAAAGATAAAACTGAAACACAAATGTGGGAAAAAGATTTATTCCGTGTTCCATTTCATATTGGAAATAACAAAAACAAGATATTTTTTAAAGTAACTGTTTTGTGTACACAAAACTACTTCATAGTCAAAAATCTAAATATGTAGTTTTGAAAGACACCCATCTCCTAAAGTTGAAATCATACATACAGTTGAAACAGAAGTTTACATCCACCAATCAAAAAGACAAGCACATCTTTTATTCTCACTGTCTGTAAAGCTGAACAAATTTCTCTTGGTTAAGTCAGTTAGAATAACTAGAATTATTCTTATGAAGTGAGTCATCCATTTACTTTCTGTAGAACTGACTTTTGTAACAGAAACAACACTAACCTGAGTGGCCAGACTGAGGACCTGCTGTACCAGCTCCTGAGTTTCTGATGGTTTCTTCAGGAACAGCTTCACAATGGCAGTCAAAAGAGTGAGTTGTACCTGCAAAGCAAAACAATGAAAAAACCTGTATATAGGTGTAATGAATGGCTAGCAGAGGAATTATGCAGAATGTAAAGAGTGAGATGCACTGACTTCTTCTGAAAGGGCTAGTAAACAGGTTAGCGTTCACTACATCTGTCTGAATTAGTTTTTGGCTCATTCAAGGAGATGAAAGCAGAGTTCACAAGAACTTGTATATCCCTTCTTTTTAATCAACTCACCTGAGTGCTCTCGTCGTGGAAACCCTCAAGGAAGCTCTCGAGCAATTCATCAGCGTTGTCGATCCTCTCGGCGTACTCTCCGACAATCCAGATCATGGCACCTCGAGCATCGGGTTCATCCAGGGAGTCCAGGTTCTCGCACAGTGTGGCGATGATGCTCTCATATCTAAAGAACATCAGCATCTCAGTGGTTAGATGTAAAGATAACTGGACAGATGATGTAAGCCAGTGTGTTCTCACGTACTTGTTAGGGTACTTGCGGAAAATGTCCCTGATGACCACAATAGCCTCCTGAACCACGTAGTTGACCTTTGTCTGGATCAGGTCCAACAAAGTGCTGACACAGCGCTCAGCCGATTGCTACAGAAACAAGACATACGCATCCTCAATACAAAAGGATCATACTAACTTACAACAACAGATCCTTTCAGGGAGTCCACTTCAGAGCTTGTAGCCATGACCAGACAAATACAACTACTAAAAACAAATCTTACTGGAGTATGTATTATCTGTTCTCCTCATTTGTGTTTGATTGTTATTTTAAAATCAAAGACAATATAATGCTGGGCAATGAATACATTTTTCTCCATCAATAAAATGTTTGATTTTTGAAGATTCAATTTCAGGAAAATCTGGATTTTTCTTTCACCAATGGACTCCTCGGGTTTCCATCAGAGTAGTCAGCATGCCCAAAGACACCATCTTGTTAGACAAGCATGTTTTATAGCTTCTATTTATTTAGTAGAGTTCAGGTGAACTCTACTGAATAATAAGACCAGGCACATTTTTTGAAGATTATGAGAGTAAAGTCACAATATTACCAGAATAAAATCGTAATATTGCCAAAATGAAGTCGTAAGTTTCTTAGACCCAAAAACAAAAAATTTAAATTAAGAATGCAAATTTTGGTATAAATTTCAGAGATAATATTTAATCTTTTAACACACTAGCATCAGATTATTGTCAGTAATGTTGAAATGATGGTGTAAACAACTGGGTCTATTTCAAAGACAGAACTACACCAACTGAGCTGCTCACAGCAGATCCTGATATCGAAGCTCATTTCTAATTAAAAAATTATTTCTTGTAATTCCTAAAGGTAAAATTTGATCTTTTTTCTGCAAACGTCATGAAGGGATGATTAAAATAAAAGCTACTTTTTTAAAAATATTTTCTGTTTTTAAAAAAAGAAATCAGGCAAAAAACAAAAAAAGCAGAATTTCTATCATTAAGTCATATTGCCCAGTCCTAAGACAAAATCATCATGGAGTTGCCATTAAAGCCAATTTTAGCATTGAATATTAATGATTAAAGTGTTTAGAATAATTAACATAGGTCTTTGTGTGTATGCTCTGAAGAATGTCTCCTGTCCTTTAACTTTATGTTTGTGTGTATTTCCAAAAAGCTACTAAATGAAGCAAGCTCTATGACAGGCACAGCAGAGACAAAACAGAGCAACTTTGCTGCAGCCTTTGAATTATCTGTTGCCATCTAGTTCTCAGTAGTGCTTTGGACAGCTGGCATACTGCCAGAGGAAATAGTGTGTCTCCTTATGTTTTTAAAAATTGTCTACAACATGTCAGCCTTATAGCCCTGACTAATAATCCCAACATAAAAAAAGTCACCGTCACCAAGACCTGTTGGTACTTCAGCATTCACTGACCAGAAGAAGATTGGATTTCTGAGGCTTTCACAGAAAAGTCGGTGCCTGTTAAGCTAGTAATTATTTGATTCTGGTGGCTTCTCAGGAAAAATAAATAGATCAGGTGACAGCAGTCAGTTCTCACCTCCACTTTGATGGCACAGCGTCCGATGGCTCGTACTGCCTTACGCACAAAGTCAACATCTACCTCTGTGGCATATTCCTTCAGTTCAGCCAAAACCTGTAAAAGGCCAAATATATCACTCCCACCATATACACAGAGCAAAAGGAATACAAGAAAAAAACATTTTAATTGAAACATTAAGCTAATCAAAATATCACATCTGCCTAAGCACTGAAAAAAATTAATTGTATTTTCAAGATTTTTCTTTTGGAAAATGGCAGTGTATATTTGCAAAGCTAGAGGAGAAGCAGGTTGGTGAAATTTTTTGTTGGACAATATTAAAGAAGGTCAGTAACGTTCAACTGCTTTTCATAAACGTTTTTTTTTTTTTTTTGAAAACAGAGCCTGCCTTTAAATAACAAAAATGAGTTTTCTTCATGGAACCACCTGGGCTATGTTGGCCTGAGAGGCCAAGCGGATCATGATGTCCAGTTTCTCCAGCTTCACATAAATCGGGTCGTTGTACTTGACAAAGAACACTTTAATCTCCTGTTTTAGGATCTCAGGCCTGCAAGAAAAAAAAAAAAACAAAACAAAACAAACAAACACACACACACACACACATGCACACTTTAGGTCCTGTTGGAAGTTTTCTTGTTTATTTTAAAACATAAAAAAGTTCATAAAAACAGAAGCTACAAATTTGTGATGGAACATAAACCAACTGTTGGAGAAATTGTGATATAATTAATCAAATATTTGTTATTCTCATTGATCTTTATAATGTATCTTTATTTTATGCTTTCCTTTTAGTTAATCTCATTTATAGGATTAAGAATGTTTCTATATTGTTAAGATTATCACATGCAAGATAATTGTGTTGCATAGAAGAAGAGGCAATCACAATACACATTCTCAAAGTACTGTCTTTGCATTTCCTGAAGTTACAGTTGTTTGTTGTCTCTGGGGTCGTAAAGTTCAGTTCCCCAGACTTTGGGTTATATGCAAACGACCCATTCTTCCTAGGTGACAGACTCATTGCTTCAAAGATAAAAGAAACACAGATCCCTAACAGTTAGTAAATGAGAACTGGCGCTGTAGCTATGTGATGAGTTGTTTCCCCTCCCTTTAGAGTTACATGGTCCTTGTGATTAGGGATCCTGAAAACAGGAGAGGAGCCGACAAATATGCTTCAGAGCGGTAGGAGATTGTAACTGAAGCACATCTCTGTCCGTTCTCCTCGCGAGTAGCAAGAATACTGACTCTTTTGTCTTTTCTGTCTTTGTTAAATATGTTCAACAGGTGTTAACCCTAACACCAACTTTAAAACTTAAATGATGGCAGAAGAAAAATGCCTTTAAAAAAATACTTTTGAATACCACAAATATTTTTTTCCCTTCAATATTCAATATAGGCACTTTTCCACTGTCAAGTTGTGCACTGACAAGTTAATGCCCAGCTCTGTTCTACCCCGGTAGTGAGCTTTTCCATCAGACGCTCTGTTCCTCACTATACACATAAATATAATTCGCTTCTGGCGCTGTGCTGAAGGTAAGATGTAAACTAGTAGCCACTTTGCTTTTTTTAATCCAAAGGAAAAATAAAATTCACATCACAAGCTAATATTACGTAGTTTCAGTGTTTCACACAGTCTATGCAAAACAGCCGCTCTGTCAAGAGAGTTTATGCATGCGTTTCTGGAGATGCTTGTGATTAAACTCATAATTACGCTGATAATTATGTTGTTTGCTGTTTTCAGTGAGGTAAATCACAAACCAATCAATGAATGCAGTCAGCACTCAAACAATGCCGTACCCTGCTCTGAGCTGATGGAACTACCCCCGAAGTGGGTTCCAAAATCTGAGAAGAACCAGATAGACCGGTGCTGGATTTGCTAATGGAAAATTCATCTTTGCTGAGGTGGACCAGAACCATACCGGTTAGAGGTGGTCTAGTGGAAAAGTGGCTTATGTTTTCAAAGGTGTGTGGCAAATCTATGCTCATATTGAGACTTAATCTCAAAAAGCATTAGGGATGCAACTACCGATTATTTTAGTCACAAATTATTGGGGTAAAATTATGGGCACATTCTGCAGATTTTTCATTTCACCATGTAAGCTTTTTTATACAATACAATAATTACACTGGAAGGTCCACATAAATAATTCAATTACTTTTTTAATTGGAAGGTAAACATTTTGTTGCCTAAAATGCAATAATACAGTATTCCTTCAGTAAATGCTTGGTCATCTGAAGTAAAGCAAGCATCTGCAGCTAAGAACATCAATAATAGCACGTGAAAAGCTCAGTCGGTTCTGCTTAACTTAACATCAATACAGTGTAAAGCAAATTTATTGATTATTTTTGGATAAACTGATTAATAACTGGATAGTAAAATGTGCTTAATACAATTTTTTTAAAAGAATTTTAACCAAGTGAAAACCTGCCAATTGAGAACCTCTAGGTAAAACACATTTACATAAAAGATTCCTTTGTTTTCTTTTTTTTTTAAAACTTAAATGCAAAATATACATACATCAACTAAACTAGTCAACTATGATTTCAGTAATTAATTTATTGCAATTAATCAGATGAATGTTTTCCACCCTAAAATGTCTCAAGCGCAAACAGTTATGTCGATCTCATACCTCTTCTGAACAATCAGGTTAATGTTCCTCAGAGCCACATACTGGACCTCTGGCTCTCCAGACAGCAGAGTAACGAGTGGGGGAGACAGTTTCTTCAGTAATGTGTTGTAGTAGTCCGAGTCCTTTGGCAGGAGCTCCAAGAACTTCATCAGGACCTTGACGGCAGAAAGGACCACTGCTGAGTTGGCGTGAGACAGCCGAGGAGTGACACGCTCACAGATGCTGTGAGACACAACAGAGGAAGAATCTCAGCATGAGTTCAGAGAGGAAAGAGACTATAGTTTGACTCAAAAACAATCTTCAATAAACACGGATTAAGTCAAAGGGGGCCTGTTATGCTTGCTTGAACTGGTTAGGATATGTCTATGGGGTGTGCAACACTTGTTCATTACATTTTTTGCACAAACTCATTCTCAGATAATCAGATTTCAGTTTGATCAGTTCTGCCTACTTTGAGCTCTTTTCAAAATGAGCTGTTTTCGGGCCTCTTGTCACTTTAAATCTAAATAAGCTGCTGGCCATGCCTACCCAAACAGATGCGCAATTATACAACCATACATCTTTGAAAAGCAGAAGTGGAGCCTCCTTCACAACCCACAAGAAGGCAGAAAGTGTTCTCTGGATGATAAGTTAACAACAAAACTTCTGTGTTTTCCAGCAGCCATTAAACAGTACATATAGCTATAAAACCAGCTCCGCTTAGGTTGCTCAAGCCCTTTTTGCACTGTAGGCCTGGCAGGATTTTCCCCGCTGGGGCGACACAAGATGCGAAGATCACCTTGTTCAGAGCGTTGTCGACTTCTGATCGCATCATTCGGAAAAATGGTATTTACATTTACTATTAAAATGTTTAGCTGAAGTGCGCTTGTAATCTAAATGTAGCTCAGAGCGCAGAACCAGCCTCCAGATCAACTTCAAAACCTTGAGATATTTGATTATGCACGACCGATGCAGACCAGGAAGTTATGAGATTACATACATTCAGGATTCTGTAGATGAACAGCTCATAATTTAGCTTCATCATTTAAATTTATTATTTATATGTTGTTAGTTGGACCAATATCAGTGTACTTTTTTTCTCCCCAACTGTGGGAAAAATGTATGTATATTTATCTGCTTGATCTGATGACATGATGTGGACCCTAAATTCAACTTCTTGAATATCATATTAACTTAAAGAAAAATGCAATTGAATATGTTATCATTTAAAAACTTACAGGTAAGTATAGATGATGACGAGAATATTTTGATACTGCAGGTTAAAATGACACATTGAGAAAATCAAAAAAAAAAAAATTTAAAAGCTCCTCTGACCCAGAGACCTGGAAGACAACTTATCTCTGTCCTGTCACCACAGTCAACACAGTAATCAACAGCAACCGGGCCGGCCAGACAGGACGGCCCGGTTGGAACCGCAGCTTTCGGGGTTCCAGACGGTGGGACGGGGCTGGAAATGCTAATGCAAAAATGCTCAGCCCGGTTTGAAACCAGGCAGGCCTGGGTCAGGCTGTGCAGTCCAAAAGGAGCTTACATAAACTTATGGCCAAAAAATGACAGAGTGTTTTTTTAGGGATTTCTGCTGTTTTCAGAAGCAGCAGAAACCCAAATAGAAGTATAGAAATGTCCAAAATGTGAATTTTGGACAATAGATCCTATTTAAGAATTAAAAGCTTTCTACCTCTGAGCCTCTCGGTCATCCTTGGGGTTGTAGTTGGACAGGCAGTCTAGGATGAAAATCTGTCCCCACTCTGTGCATTCATTGAGGGCTGTCAGTAGCTTGTTGATGTTCTGGGGATTCAGGTCCAGCAAATTGCTGTTGGGGTGAGACTCGCTGATCTCAGACAAAGCAGCAACTGCGTTGGCAACAACCTGCAGGATGACGGTCAAGCTTGTAAAACATAGCGTTTCATGAATGAAAATTAAACAACTTTATTTGATTGTGCACAAACAAATAGCCCTAAGTACATCTATAAAATAGAAGAGAAGAAAAGAAGGCCAACCATGGGGTTTGAGTCAGCGATGAGATCCCTCAGAGAGTCCAGGAAACCCTGATCTTCCACCATCTGGGCATTGATGTCATGCAGCTTTGCCACACAAACAGCTGCTGTCTTCCTAACATATGGGTCCTCATCCTTCAGACACTTCCTTAGTGGCTCACACAAGTACTCCGTGATCTTGTCCACCCGTATGCAGCCCATGGTGCGGACAGCCAGAGCTCGGATCAGAGGGTTGGGGTCCTCACAGTCCTGTAAAAAGAAACCTCATTTGCTCACACCACATGTGCACAAAACTGTCGATATTTTGCAAACAAAAAAATTCTCAATTGTGGTATTTCCATTCAGTAAGAAAAGTGATTAAAATTACATGTGAATAAGTTTGTTCATGCAATACCACTACCACTATTAGCATCCAGTTATTGATCAAATGACTTGTGTGGAAAAGTGTCTAATTTCCAATGCATTTTTGTCAAATACACTCATTTTAATACAGCCAAAACGACCACTTTTTCCTAATGCAAAAAGTGATAATAATGTATTATTATCAAAAAATGTGACTTGTTGGGTTTTTTTTATTCCTGTTGCCATTAAGTAAATGTGTTTTTGTAATTTCAATTTGGGCAATGATGTAGTCAATGGAAACACAGCTACTGCTGGGTTAAAGTGTGTTAAGTTCATATCCAGAAGCACCCGACACAAATGTAGCTGTCAAGAACTTTAGCATAATGACATGCACTCTCTCTTTTGCAAGCTAAATTGACATATTTTAATCATTTCTCATTTTAATCTAAAGTAAAAAGGCAGTGAATGAGATCCCTGTGGTCAAGTCTTACCTTGACAAAGCTGTTCACAGCCATGATGGCCATGTCAGGTTGGCTTTTGGCATAGTTCATCAGGTAGAGATAGACCAACTTCTTCAGCTCCAGGTTGTCAGTCTGCATGCAGTTCACCACATCTGGGAACAAAGAACTGAGAACAAATACAACTGGGGTTGGATAACATTGACTGATGGCTCAATGTTATTTCTTGCATGTTTGATTTAAAGTCAACAAAAAAGAAAGACTACGTAACTATCATTCAACACTAAAACATGCAAAGGAGGCTTTCTTTCCAGATGTCATAAACAAAAACATGAACAATGCTGGAGCTTTATTTGCAACAGTTGACAGGCTCACAAATCCTCCTATGACTTTACCACCTGAACTCCAATCTAATGCTGATGGAACAAGTTTTCCAGCTTCTTTTCAGAGAAAATTCAAAAAATCAGAGGATTAATCTGCACATCAACTCTAAAGCCAGAACCATTGCTGTACCCAAACAGAACAAACACAGAAAAAATGACCCAATTTCAACTACTTAATTATAAAACCCTAGAAGAAATTATAAGTCAATTAAGTTCAAGCTCCTGCTGTCTGGATGTTCTAGATCTATAACTCTAGAACATTTCTTTAAGAAAGTCCTGCCTGTTATTGCTACTGATCTGATCCAAATAGTAACTCATCACTCACATCAGGCGTTTTCCCCCAGGCTTTGAAAACAGCAGTCATCAAACCACTGCTAAAAAAGAACAATCTGGACAAATCACTACTGCAGAATTACAGGCCGACCTCTGACCTCTGACCTCCCATTCATCAGCAAAAAAAACTGTGTGTCAACAATTAAATAGTTTCCTCATGATGACCAACTGCTTTGACTCTTTCCAGTCTGGTTTTTGTGCTCACCACAGCATGGAGACTGGCCTAGTCAAAGTATTCAATGACATCCATATAAATACGGACTGTGGGAGAACCACAGTGCTGGTTCTGTTGGACCTCAGTGCAGTTTTGACACATTACTGAATCGACTGGAGAGTTGGGTTGGACTCTCCGGTTCGGTGCTCGACTGGCTTGAATCTTACATAAAGAACAGGGATTTCTTTGTTTCAATGGGAAACTTCTCATCAAGGAGGTCAAAGGTCACATGTGGGATACCCCAAGGTTCAATCTTAGGACCCCTCTTATTCAATATTTATATTCTCCCTCTAGCTCAGGTTATAACAGGAAATAATATAAGCTACCATAACTATGCAGATGATACTCAGCTCTACATTACAATGTCACCAGGTGACCTTTGACCCCATCCAATCACTGAATAAATGCTTAGAACAGATAAAGAGGAACGATCTAGAGCTATAGATCTAGAGTCAATGCACAGCTTCAGTTATTACAACTAAAAACTAGCGATCAGCCCGAAACCTGGGAGTAGTGATGGACTCAGACTTGAACCTTGCGAGCCACATAAAGACAGTTACAAAGTCGGCCTTCTATCACCTGAAGAACGTCTCCAGGATTAGGACTAATGTCTCAGCCAGATCTAGAGAAACTCATCCATGTGTTTATCTTTAGTCGCATTGATTATTGTAACAGCGTCTTCACAGGCCTGTCCAACAAATCAATCCTCCAGCTGCAGCTGATCCAGAAGCTGCTGCTCCTGTTCTCACTAAAACCAGGAAGATAGAGACATAACAGCAGTTTTAAAGTCCCTCCACTGGCTCCCTGTAGCTCAAAGAATAGACTTTAAAATACTGTTGTTAGTTTATAAATCACTGAACGGTTTAGCACCACAATACATCAAAGATCTGCTGTTGTTGTATCAACCTTCCAGACTCTCAGGTTCTGGTTCTGGTTCTGCTCTGCATCCCCAGAACCAGAACCAAAAGAGAAGAAGCAGCTTTCAGCATCTATGCACCAAAAACTTCCAGAAAACTGTAAAACAGCAGAAACCCTGACTTCTTTTAAATCTCAACTAAAAACACACCTGTTTAGAGTTGTATTTGAAATTTAATATGTAACAATGAATGTATTGTTCATTCTATGATGCATGACTTTGTGTTTTTGTGGTTATGATGTAAAGCACTTTGAAATGCCTTGCTGCTGAAATGTGCTATACAAATAACATTTGATTGGTTGATTGATTGAACAAAATGCTATCAAAAGAGCTGAGATATCTTGAAAATACTAGGGGGGGTGTCAGCTTAACCTTAAAAACTGTGATGACAAGAACTTATTAAAATATATTTATGTGATGGGCGGTTACAAATTCTGGCATAAAAATCCTTCGCATCATCATGAACACAATATACCCACAGTAAAACATAGTGGTGGTGGCAGCATCATCAGGTTAATTCGTTTCTCTACATTCTCCCTAGATGTGAGTTTCTGCACACTTCTTAGTCCTGTCTGTCTCTGTGTTGCCCTGAGATGGTGGTGACCCCTCTTGACCCCACAACGGACAGGGATGTACAGAAAACGGATGACTGGAAACTGCCCAAATAACATAAAAAGTCCAATCTGCTGGTGTACCTGACATCTTTGCCAACAGTCATGGCAGCGATGACCTTCTTTACTGCCTCTTTTCTCTTCTCTTTCTTCTCATTGTTTAACTCTGCCTTCAGCTCAAAGATCTCCCCTGAAATAGACATGAAAGAAATACTTTTTTTAAGTGTTCTTTAACTTTAAGTTTTAAGAAAAAAAGTTTTCATAGAAAAAAACCAGATCCCTTCTTTAAAGAAAAAACTGGTTTGATAACATTTTTCTACTCACCCTTTTTGTTGGTAGTGAAATATTTGGAGTCTGTCATGATGGTGGTGTTTCTGGTCTGCCAAGAACCCAAAGCAAAGATTAAGAAATTGTTGTAGTTAGTTAATATATAACTAAAAACTCGGGATGCAGTGCACAATATATTGTTATGAACATCAGCATTGGCTTATTTTTATCACATTGATAGTTTTGACAAAAAAAATTGACCAATATTAATAACTGATATTTAAATCCATCTTTAGTGTTTCAGAGGGGTGAGGGACGATGGTTGGTCATGTAGTTTCTGTCTGGTCATGTGACTGTGTTAGAGTATCAGGGAAATGGATATGAAATATATAAATATCACCCATAATGGCAGAACAAATATCAGATATTGGCCCAAATTTTCATGGTTCATTCCTCTTGAAAACTATTTTTTAAACCTAGCTTATTTTCAACACATCAGCTTGGAATGGCAAAAACATTTTATATTATAAATTAGAGTTTTTTTAACTGTTCCGCTTCATTCCCCAACTTTTTATGTCCAGTAATTTGGAATGTAATATCCAGAAATGAAAAATAATTGAAAAAGAAAATAACATTTTAAATTGCATTTTAATTAGCGTATTATGTACTGTTTGTTTTAGCTGCACTATATTAAAAAAATAACTTCACCAATATTTTCTAAATGCATTATTTCAAACATTTATTTCTGTCAACAGAAGGGAATATGTTCATTTTGACTTAACAGAACCCAGAATTCAGTTTCTCTGAAAGTTAAAATACTACATGGGACTAATTTTAAACCATTTAATACAAACCATTCTGACCAGGGAGGTTAAGCCACAGAATGTCACAGCTAAATACGCTGTTTTTAGAGTGTTGTGTAGTAGAAAGAAAACGTATGTAGAAAGCGTAACAAAATAAATAATGTCATTTTCTCAATTTTGTGGAATTTAGCAAGTAGAAATAATTTTGTTAATTCTAACTGTAACAAGAGAAGCGTGGTCTAATTTAATTTCAGACTAAGAAAAAAATGTGCGCATGTCTATTCGGTAAATGTAAACTACTGGTTTTAAATGTATATGTACTTCCAATATGCAAAATGAAAAAAACGATTCAACAGATTCAAAGCGAAACAATGTGCTTAGACGACGGCAGACGAAAATAAACATATCTTTGGTAAACACCGACATTGACCCTCAAATTTCTTGTGGCAATATTGTACTTTATTGGTTCTGCGTCAGACTTGTCTGGGGGGAACGTTGATAACGTTACACCTCACACCTCTGTCTTTATTAAACGGCTACTTCCCTCATCAGCCCACGCCACTATTTTATCCCTTCATAATTTCTGTAGCCCGAGTTATTGTGTTTGATAGTTAAAAGGGTTTCAGTGACATTATTTAACCTTCACAAAATGTTCAGTTCGCAACAACATATTCCAACCTCTACCCTCCCACCTTGCTAACGTCGGCTACCTGCGGCGCTGAAGTTAGTGTCTGATTACACACATCAGGAAAGGGCTACTTCGCTAATCAGCTCTTGTGAACAATCTGAAAGACATTACCAGGTCATACCCAGACTACATTGTTCTTCACTGCTTATAAGAGTGTGCTTTGGGAGAATCTGTACGGATTAACAATATCTTGGTTTATAATCTGGACTCTCTCCGAGGTGGATAATTGTCAGAAAAGTGTTTCTTTTGTCTTTTCCCAAATACAGATTTTTCACCTCCTGTGATCAAGTTATCTGGAAATGTAGTAAATTCTTCGAACCAGTTTTGATCATTGCACCCAATGTACATTTTGACCTGATCTAACGTAGCCTATAAAAAGAATGAATTAGCCTTTAAGTAAAATTGAAAGCTCCGAATCGTATTTGAACTTCAGCGTCGTTTCTTAGCTACAAGCTAAGAGCACCCCAATCTCCAGTTATTTTCGAAACTAGTGACCAAAAGCTTTATGTCAGACTGATTTATTGATTTAATAACTGTTAACCGAGCAGTGCCAACAACTTTCAGTTAAAGATTTTGTTAAAATTGACTCAAAACGGGAGGAAAGAGAGCAGCGGCCCAGCGTTCCCATCATCGCTGCTCCTGCTGACAGGACATAATGCTAATGCACCAAGATAATACACAGAGCAACACACTGACTGACACAAAAGTTTTTTAAAAAATGAGATAGTGTCATAATAATACTTAGCAAAAAGATAATTCACTTACCTTCTAGAATGAGAAAGAGACAAATTTCAATTGGGTGTAGCAGGACGCAGGTTGGTCCCTTCTCTGTTCAGAGGAAGATGGAGAATGGTGCTTTCACAGTCGAGGGAAATCGGACAACTTCCCTTTGTAACTGACGGAAAAAAGCTCCGGAATTCAGAATTTTGTTCCGTTCTAAGCATACAGAGAAACGTTGCAGCGCTTGTTTATGACAGCAATTATATTATTTTAAATGAGCAATATTTGATTCTACAAATTAGTAGATTCAACAGTTAGTGAAAGTTTTACTAAATGTTTTTGACATTTTAAACAACCCAAAGATGTGTTTCCAAAATCTTTTTGCTTGTTTATTTTTAACAACAACATCTCTAGTCTGGGCTCAGACAGACACAGGAATTCTTATCATTTTCACATTGTCAGAACTCCTGTCCCACGGTTTTGAACGCAACACTTTAAGAAATCGTTTTCTTTGGAATGCAAAATTAGGGCTATTTAACAGGTTCAAGTGGCGTTTCTTAATGTTTCAGTTTTTAAAAAATAATAACTTACACAGTAATAAGCCTACACCTTCCACACTCAGATGTGAAAAAGACAACAAAAAAAAACTGTCTCGTGCAACTCAAGTGAAAAGAAAAAACTTATCTATTCTGTTGGGAAACAATACTGTGGTTACATAAGTGTTTAGATCGATACTTTTCTGAAGACCCTTTAGCTACTTTTATTACAGCATTCAGTCTTTGTGGGTAGAAGTCTGAGTATTTTTGACAAAAATGTTGAAAATTTACCAGATTGCAAGGTAATTCTCACAGATTTTCAATCAGATTCAGATCTGGGTAATTCCAAACCCATAACTACCTTCCAGACTTCTATTGTAGGAAGGACAGGTTCTCTTATGTGACCTGCAAACAATGCTAAACACCACTCAGCTCGAAGTTGAAGTCTTTGAGATTTGATCAACAGCTAATATTGGTAATGTGATGTTCACCCTCAGTAGCTTTCTGACAAAACGTACTGAATAAAATATATTTTATGTTACAATAGATTAAAAGTGGCCATATACACAACGACAAAAAGTACACACAAACAAGGAAACGTTTGTGTTTGCATGTTTATTTCACAACAATACTAGATCCATAATGTTACAATTTGAATGAAAAATTAATGACAAAAGTTTTAAAAAAATAATATTTTGTCTTTGAAAATCAGTCCTTTTTTTAACCAAAGACTAACATTAACTATGAAATAATATAATGCAAAAGAGAAACAAAGAATACAAGCGACTTGGCATTCCTTTGCTTACATTTGTGTTTCTGTCTGCACAGATGATATGCTGGCTCTGCTTTCAGCTTCATTTTGACTCCTATGCAGAGGACTCTGGCTGGTGTTGGGCAGCAGAGTTAAGAACATCTCTTGGAAGACTTTCTCTGGCCTCTTGCAGCCTTTTATGAGCCCTTTGATAGGCCTCTAAAAGGAAAGAAACAGGTGAACTACATTACCCATAACTTCGAGTGCCACAAAATGTCATAGAGATAACAGATGTTCACTTTTTGTGCTTGAAGCCTCCAAATGACAGAACACCTGACACATTTATATGACATACAGATCAGTCGGCAGTTTGAGGTTAAGTGCCTTGCCCAGGCATGGACATGTAGCAAGAGGAAGCTGGAATTGAACCTACAACTGTCAGATCTCAAGATAATCACTCTACCCACTCTGCCCGTAAATTCTTCTGTTTGATTAAAATGAAATATCACGTAGAAATAATCTCTGAATAATTGGTGTCATCTCTGCTGTCTTTATACTGACTTAGAAAAATTCTAACTGTTTACAACATACATGGAAAGAACAGTTTCAGCAACCTAACCACAAATTCCCTAGAATCAAAACTGAAATTCATCAGTTTTTACCCAGAATGCTGCAGACCATTCCCTGCTGACTAAAACCTCCGAGGTGGTCGACCACTTTCTGTCTTCTCTTCTTCAGAAGGGCAGCATCAGCAAAGGCCCTGAAACCAACAAACCAAATATCAAAACACTGAACCAGACATTCAATTATTTATTGGTAAGATTAAAGTGTGTACAGTATTGCATATAGGAGTTAAATCAGAAATGTTATCATTTTTTTTAGACTTTAACAACTTAATAATAATAATAATAAGATCATAATAATAATAATAATAATAATAATAGGAAGAAGAAAAAGAATAGTGAGACTTTTTTTTCATCTGCATGCTTCTGAATCTTCTCTATGTGGCAAATATTTTTCTAGTAATTAAGTCTGACCTTTATTTCGTCACAAATCTAATTATGTGAGTAATTTCTTTAGTTATTGAGTGATGGTTATGTTTGCTGTCCTGCATGATTTAATGTTCAGTCTTCTTCCTGTGTCAGCTGGTAGAGCATGGAGTTAAGTAAACAAATGTCAACTTAAGTAATCTGTTTTTTAAAAGGTTGTCTTCACATATTTTTTATATATGTCAATTTACAAGTACATTTTGTATTTATGTGTGATTGAATCACAACTTTCTTTTAATAAAAAAGCCCACCACCCTAAACAGCCCCCTCAATAAAAATTTGTAAACTATCTCAAAATAAATTCATTATTCATTTACTTTGACAACATATTTTGACACAAAACATTTGAGAAAAATCACAATAAAAACATTTTGAAAAAAACAATTGGTCAAAACTTTATTGACAATCCAATTCACATTAAACAAATGTTTATTATGCTGTAAGGGGACCTTTATTTTTACATGCAAATGTAATTTTCATTGTCCAGGAATTTTAAATGAGTAATTTACAATTGAATGTTTCTCTGGGGTATCAATCCTTGTGTTGTCTTGCAGGTCAAAAGTGACCCATTACCACAATTACCTGAAGAAAAAGTACCCTAAACTATCTTTTTTCTGACTTGAAATTTTATGAGTTTTCCTAAATTGACCCAGTCATTAAAAAAAATGCTACTTTGTTTTTGTTTATATTTTCATAGGGGCTGTACAGCACTTGGGTACAAGGATTATCTTATGGGTCCTTTTTGATCCATGCATTATAAAAGCATTTAAGCACCAGGAAAAAAAAGTTCAAAGGCCATACACAAACTTTCTCTAATATATACAGACACACCACCACCCCCCACACACACACCTGCACCCCACTCACACACACGCACGCACGCACACACACTCGCACGCATGAACACACACACACACACACACACCCCCACACACACCCACTCGCACGCACAAACACACACACACACACACACACACACACACATGCACACACACACACACACACACACACCACACACCCACTCGCACGCACAAACACACACACACACACACACACACACACACACACACACACACACACACACACACACATGCACACATACACATATCAAAGAAACTGGATTGGTGTACGAATTGAACTTGCATTTGACTTGCATCTGCACTCTCAATCTGCAGCTAAGTCCTCATCAAACTCCCAAACACAATAGAAAACAATCTCAGACAAAATAAAAACAACTTAGATATAGAGGATATGAAGGTACGCTGAATCTGAGTATCCCTAGTTGAAGCAATGAGTAAACATTTCACTGCCCAACAGGTGCAGTGTGTTGTATGTTTGGACGTACTGTCCTACATGGGAACTTCAGCATAAGCAGTTGAACATCTTATGTTGAACAAATTCTTGTGCTGAAGATGTTCAATGTAAGAGCGTCTTCATATGGTGAAGAGCATCTTCATGCTATGAAGATTTTCTTGAACATTTTGTGTTCAATGTGGGATGTTCTTCATCTTATGTTCAACATGTGGTGGGAAGGATAGGATGTTCTTCGGCTTATGTTGAGGAAGTTCAACATAAGTTAAAGATGATGTTCTCGTGAAGATGTTGTTCATCTTATGTTCGACACCTGATGTTGAGCAGAAGATGTTCTTCATCTTGTGTTGAAAATCTCATATAATTGAGACACCACATAAGAGCTGATGTTAAAATGTTCACAAAATCAAGCTACATTTTGTTTTGTTGTTACAAAAAGTAGTTTTATAATTCAATTCCTAAAAGAATATATAAAGGAATTAACTGTTACAAAAATGTTCCAAATTGTAGATTTTTCGTTCCCTTCCAGTTTAATTAAATTCAGAAGTAAGAACTTCATATTTATATAATTACAATAATAAACCTTTTCTGTGTAAAAAAAAACCGCTACAACACTTGGTTTGTGGTAAAAAGAAAAAAAGAGTGTAATCCTGTTGATCGTCTTTTTGTACTGTATAACAAAAATATATGATAAACAATAAATTGAATTGAGTTGAATTGATAAATTCAGATTGTTTAAATATTGCAAAATAGATTTTGGATTTTAAATTCAATTAATTTGCTTTATTTTGTTAGGGTGGCTCATTTTTGACCAGTAGAAGAAGGGGAGTGAACAAAATGTTAGGATTGCACAAGGTTAATATGATGTAACACCCATTTCTCAAGTAGACCAAAGTTAATCTTGCAATGCAAACAAAGCATGGTAATGGAGTTTTTAAAAAATCTGCAAAGCTCACTGCTGCAGAACTGCAGCAAAAAATGTCATCTCCATGACAACCACTAGACACCTTCTCTCCTACTATCCTCACTGTGAATGAATGAAGTTTGTGGGAACAGAGGTGAAGCCATGTGGCTTGATCTGATGAGAGTAACATTCAACTAATAGCCACAAACACTTTATGTAGGCCCATTTGACTGAAATAACAGAACATTTTTAATATAAATTGTATCTATCAGTTGATTCATTCTTCTTTTTAGTTAGCTGGACGTGTGGAAGGAGTTTACCTGGCTTGTTGCATGCAGTGCAGCCTAAAGGTAACACTTCCTGTGGTTTCAGTGCAAAAGCCAAAGCGACTCAGCCTCTCTCCCTGAAGCCAAACACAAACATAACATTAAGCATCTAAATATTGAGGGCTTTAAATCTTTCATTACTTTTGCAAATGTCTACATACATACTTTTAAATTAGAGACAAACAATAAATGTGACCTCCACCACAGTTTTTATTAAAACTAGATGCCAAAGGGCATGTTTAGGAAAGCCTGTAGATCCACTTCAATGTAATATGTAGTCATTTTCCATAAAATAAGATATGTACGATATGTAGCACATATAAAATAAGATATGTACTACATATTCTATTTTAGGATATGTGTCCGACGAACAGTTAGGTTTGTTTGTCAGATTAAAAGTACATTTTAAAACTACCAAACTTTAGCAGGTGTTAAACACATGTTTAACTAAGCCCATATTGCTGGATGTAAAAAAGTTTTTCTTTTATCTGATGTAGTATTTTAATTTCAAATGTGTTTTCATTTGCTGAAAGGGGAAAATTATCATGATCAACAGAAATAAAGGCTTGATAATAACAGTCTTCATGTAGTTAATCTATATAATATGTTTCACTTAGGGGCTTCAGTTACTAAAATAAATGAACAACAAATAAATGGAAGATATCTCATGATGGACTGAACTGCATGTACAGTTTACCAGTTAGAAGTCTACCTTAAATGTCCCTGGTACTCTGACGTAGCTGTTGTCTTCAAGTTCTGCAGAACCTCCGATAAAAAAGCGCCTCAAAGCAGAAACTATCCCCGTCTGAACAGGTCTCCATGTGTGACATGTCACTGTGTGTTTACCTTGCACACATGCATAGATATTGCAGACTATTAGAACAAAATATTTCACATCTAAATCATATTTTGCAGTACTTCATTTGTGTTCTGATCTTTAGTTACCAGATTAATTTATCATATGTAGATTTTGTAATGTTGCACCATCAAGCCAAAACTGAATAAGTAACATTAAGTTCAGGTAAAATATAAGCAAAGACTTCCACAAGTTAGTAAATGTAAAAACAAAAAAAAAAGGAGAAAGAGAAAACAGTTTCACAAATCAGAATAAAAGACTGATCTCAAAAACAGGAAAAGTTATATGTTTTGTAGCTTTTAGTGGAGGATTCACCAGGCATGGTGGGAAACTGTAGATATCCGTAGCCTTCAGTTCGGTAACGCTGCCAGAAGTCAAGGGACAAGACTTTGAAGTAAAGCACCGGCCACTGAGGAATTAATTCTGAAATTACAAAGAATAATTAATATTATTAACAATTGTTAGGTGTTTCTGTATGCTTTGAGTTCAGCTGGCATATTAGCTGTTAATACAATGAATTTTTCTAAATGAGGTACAAATAAAGGATTATTCTATTCTATTCTTTTTCATGTTGGTCAGTCATTGTTTTATAGTCCAGAAAGATGTAGTGACATTTTGAACCTTCTTAGAACCTTTTATACTACTCTTGTATTTCTTTGTGCTTGAAAAATAATCACAGTGTAAAGAATGTGTGTGACTCCATTTTTGGTGCAGCAGGGTTGGGAATAACCTTGTAATTAACTACAGTGAACCCTTGTTATAACGCGGTTCATCTTCACGGTCTCGCTGCTTCGCGGATTTTTTTGTGCACTTTTTATTTTCCACCGTGAAAAATTGTATTCTGCGTCCTGATTGGCTAAACAGTCTCTCCGCTTCTTCTCTACCTGTGTCAATAACGTTGCGGTTTAATATGTACACGTACAGAAAACAGCTCGGCAAATTTACCTTTGCAAATTCTCTTGAGATTTCAAGTTTCTCTAAAACCCATAATGTTCTGCACCGACAAAAAGGCACTTGCGGTCGGGCCCAAAAGGCAGAGGAAGATTCGAACTATCGCAGAAAAAGTTCAACTTCTGGACATGCTACTCAAACATAATCGATGATGGCATGTCGGTTTATAAGAATCTTTTTGCCCAGAAGAAAAAAGAGCGCCAACAACTACCTATACCTATAACCCTATAACCCTGACCCTAACCGCTGCAGAGCGGAGTCAGGATGCAGCGGCTCAGTCAGAACAGCAGTGAACACACGCGAGTCACTATTTGTCCTACTGGACTTTGTAGTTTTTTTCATAATCATTTTTCAACTTCTCCCGTTCTAATCCAATGACTCGGGTCGCGGTGGGGCGGTGCTGATCTCTGCAATTTGAAGTTCGTATTGATGATTGAAGTTTTATTTTACAGTACAGTAGTTATTTGTAAAAAAAACAAAACACACATCAATACAGTACTTTTATTTGTCAAACAAATGCTTGGGCCTGTAAAAAGCTTTTGTTCTTTGGTTTAAATGTGTTATGGAGTAATAATTGTAAAAAATAAATAAAGGTTATTACTTCACGGATTTGGCCTGTCACGGGTTCTTTTTGGAACGTAAGGGTTCACTGCACATCAAAGTCTAAAGAACAAGATCCTGAGCACAGCTAGAAAGTCTCCAAAAATAACTGTAGTTCACATTTTCTGTGAAACTATAAATTTTCTCTTGTTTGCTCACATTATTTTCTTCACCTTACTTTTGAAATTTGATGGAAGCAGTCATGATAAAGTGAGACATATTTGAAATAGAAAATACAAAACTGCTTAGCTACGTTTTATATTTTCTAGCAAGTAAATGAAGAGCAAGCGTATCAATAATATCCAGATATTCATTCTACATTCACTACAAAGGAAGTTTCTCAACATCGTTTAAAAAAACAAAAGCTTTATTTGCATGTGAAGGTGAGATGCAAAAAGACCAGAAATTTCTTTAACAAAAGATTTATGTCAGTGTACATGGGGCAATACTCCTTCATGTTTTAAACCACATTGTTGTGTTATTTGTGGAAGAAATAAAATCAAAGGGCTGCTCACCTTCATTCTCTTTTTCACTCATGTAAAAAGCCTCAAAGCTGAAAGGGTAGCTGAAGAACGCTACGTTTTCCTGTTGATAGATTTCAAATGACAGGTTTTAATACATTTCCTCAGTGATTCTATAAAGTTAAGAAATAAAGTACACACCTTCCCCAATGATTTTGTCCTGCAGGTCTGAGTAACTCCTGACATCAGCTGGTACGGTAAGCTGGACCAATCTAAAACACATATTAAGTGAATAATGCAGAAGATAATTCAATATTTAAGCAAAATCTTTCACATGTGGATACAAAAAACAAACTGGGCACTGAACATTTAAAGATGGTCATCATGATCATTAAGGAAATTGTATTTTTGCACATAAAAAATTATCAAACACTAACAACTTAAACATTAAACATACAAAACAATTAGTGAAAGCTAATGCTAACCATTAAGACAACTATCTCTCAGTCTGTGTCACACATCTTCATCTTCTTCCAGCTGACAACTACAGGTGTGAGACTCACAAACAGCAAAGTCCTCAGTTTCTGATTTTTAAAGTTGTATGAGTAGAATTACTTCAGCAAAAACATCTGATGTGACATTAAGTTAATTCAAGTCATGAAAATGGTTAATGTTTTCTGGCAATAAATGGTTTAGAAGATTCGTAAACCTCAATCATCTTGAAAATTGATTGGCAATCCTGAAATTTAAGTGGCTAATGGGAAATATTAGAGAACATATAACCTGAGGAGTGAGCACAGAAATTGTTATGCTTATATCCAGACTTGAATCATTTTTGCAGTAATATGCTGCTCTACAGGTAACCTGGTCAAATTAGACCTCAACACAATCAAAAATGTGTGACTCACTATTTGGCAAGTCCATGAAGAAGTTGATGTACAAGTTATCGTATTCAAAGTCGCGAGCCGACACTGGAAAGAAGAAATATACATGAGAGTGTCAAAGTCTAAATGTGAATCTCCATAATAACGTCCAAACACCTTTCCTCACCTATCTCTCCGTGCAGCAGGTAACGTACGACACCTATAGGAGGCTGCAGGATAAAGCACAGACAATATTGAATCTACTGTATTACACTAATACAGCAGTGTAATACACTACTGATATTGAACCAATATCTTCAAACATCACAAAATATTTTTAAGGTTTGGACAGTGTGGCCTGAACTGTTCAATCAACAACACAAGGGTTTCTTCTGCTAATATGTCTTTTTGTCTTTTACCATTTCAAAGTCCTGTCCTACAAGGCTGTTGAGGTACTCCTTGTGTCTGCTATACAACTGCAAGCAAGGAGAATGTATCAATATATTGGTTGTTTGACTCCAATAATGCAGCACTTGAACACAAATAATCTCATACATCTTTGTACATGATCTGCTCTCTCTCTCGCTCCTCTGGTTTCATCACTCTGGATGCGTTCTCCAAAGTTAAGCGCCACACTTCTCTCTTCTCCCCATCTGATACAATCCTGCGAAATAGAGCAAGTAATCACTCTTTAGCTGATTTACTGAACATTGTTTCTTCAATGAAATGCTCTAATTTTTCCTTTGCTTTGCTTTGCTCAAGTATTCATGCAGCTCCTTCCCAGGTCATCCACAAGGCTTATAGCATGGTGGGCTCTAAAAATTTGTATACTGAAACTAAGTTGTTGCAATGGATCTAATTAAAGGGCACCAGAGTAAAAAGGGTGGATACGAGTAAACGTCACAATTTTTCAATTATTATTTGTTCAATTTTTAGAAAACCATTCTTCATTTTCTTTCCCCTTTACAATTCTGAGCTACTTTGTGCTGGTCCATCACAGAACATCCCAGCAAAACACACTGGAGTTTTTGACAATATGTAGAAAAGATTAGAGTGGGGGGGCTCCACAGGTTTCCTTTTGCTATAATGTGTTGTAAACTTGCCTGTAGGGCTCTCTGCCTTTGTTGAAGTTGGGTTTTACAATGATAGTACCACTACCATCAGTTTTTATGGTTGCCAGCAAACACTCATTCTCTTTTTGGCCCAACCTGAGACAGCGGGTGCAAAGAATAGGACATAATATTCACAATAGACACTCTCAGTAAGTTGATACTTGAACTTGAAACATATCAGTTTTTATATATGATGAACATTTCTCATGGTCTTACTTTCCAGGTGGGCCCAAGTCACCCATGATGTGCATGGTCTGCATGGCGTTATTTACCACATGACTGCTCTTGACAAACTCATCTGTGGGATCCCAGTTGATGATTCTTGACTTAGTGATGTTGCTATCCCTTTAAAAACAATATATACTTTTTTAATTAGGATTATTTTTGTTTAATCATTTTATGTTTGCATGTGCTGGATTTTCACCTACGTGGTGCGTCTCTCCTGCCGTCTGTGTCTGACACTGGCCATCCTCTCAGCCAGGAAGGTGGGACGTGACTTGGTCGTGGAGACCAAGTCATTGTGCTGTTTTCAAGACGGAAAATAAAGAGAAGATCAAAGTCATCAATCAAAAATATCAACTAGATGCAGAGTAGCGCAAACAATTAAAACTAATTTGATCCAACTTCTGGAATAGTATTTCTTTCAATAACGACCATAATAAAAAGATTTTAAAAAATAAAATTCACCAGTTGGTGGAGTGGGAAACAGTTGGTGTATCGATCGTGATCAGTGTATGTGAAAATTCTCTGATTGCGTCGGCCCTTGGCCTTATTGAGAGCCCTGATTTCTGAGTGATACTGGCGGTCCAGCGGAGTCTGACAGGCTGCCTCATTCTGGAACAGTTCCACTTCATACTGGGACCACAGACAGACACATGAGGTAGGAGGTAAGGTCATGTGGGAAAATATAGAAAACCTTATGACAGCATGTGGTTTATATAACATATTTGGATACTGTGATATTTAAGATACATGTCAGAAATACTGAGTACTATAAATAATCAAAATAGAATATTTTGTGAAATGCAATAAAAGTGACGAGGAATAACCCCAGCTCAAGAGTTTAAGGAGGTTTAAAGATGTCTCAATAGATACTCACAAGTGCAGGACATTTAAAACAACCTTCAACATGCTCAGTGGTCCAAACACTGTTAGTTTGGACACCAAAACAGAAGACATGTTTTGTATAAACCAAATACAGAATTAAAATGTAAAAATGAACGGATTAAAACTTAATCGCACTGAAGTTGATGATGGACAAATGATGGAACATGGGTTAAATTATAAAATTATTTTGATTAAATTGTACATTTTTTGATTTTAGAGACTCCATACAACATAATTTGTAATGTGTAAAACATGTAGAATATTTGTCCAAAAAGGATATATAAGCAGGTGTTTTACTAGAACAGTTGGTAAGTTTTCTGGGATAAACAAACTAAACCAGTGAAGACCTGGCTGAAGAGTTTCTCCTGCCAGCCAACCACCACCTCCTCTTCATTATCGCCTGTCAACAAAAAGCAAAAGAGATGCTAAATGACTGAAATCCTCCCTCATTACAGTGACTAAACATCCTCTGATAAGAGGATGACCCATTACTATGTGTCCATTCCGGTGTTTTACTAGTAGTTACAGTACCTGTCTGGCCCTGTGAGGTGAGAGTCTTCAGCTCAATGTCCTTCCTGCATTTCTGGGTCAGAACCTGGTGCTGGAGGTGCTGTGAGAGGACCGCTGTGGAGGTCACCCTCTGTATACGGACTCTTGCATGCGAACAGAAATGTGAAAACCATGGAAACTGACCTTTATCAGTTTCATTTAACAACTTTATTCAAGAAGCTACTTACTTTATTTTTAAGTTTTTGATGGCATCCCGGGAGCGATAAACAGCATCTCCGGTGTGTGTGTTCCAGCACTCGGCCATTATCAAACAATCCCAGCCACCGGTGTCCTACAGTAACCAGTCAATCCGCATCGACTTAACATTTGCTAACCAGACACATTTTGTAGGTCGAAGGTCTATAAACTAAATACTCGATGAGGTAGTTAATCAGCTCAGCAGCTACAAGAAGAAGATTCCGAATGTTCAGCACAGAACACCGTAAGCTAACTGTTGTCGTTTCCATAGAGATTTTGGGTGGGTTTTTTTTTCTTCTTTTTTTAAAGTACGAAGGTTTGCTTGGGAGCTCAATTGATCATTACTGCCATCTGCTGATCTGGATGAAAATTCAAGAAACGCGAATAATAATAATAATAATAATAATAATAATAATAATAATAATAATAATAATAATAATAATAATAATAATAATAATAATATATTTTGGAAAGACAATTAATAATTAACTTTAGAAATTGTTATATTGATGCTAAATGTTCTGCAGTCCAATTGCTGCAGAAAGTCCTCCATATGACCAGTCCAAAAACAATATAATGAAGAACACTGACCACTTTAGCAACTACCAAGCTTGATGGTCACTGCTAGTGGTCTGCTGCAGTGGAAAAATGGAATAGAACAGAAGCATACTTCCAAATCTTTTGCGTCCAATCCTCAAATCAACAGCTACCAAGATGAAACTTGAAAATGGTTGTTCCAACAAAATCACAATAACAATGCTGGATTTTCTAGTACAATATTATGATGGGACCAGTCTTTTATGGTGAAGGCACACAATAAACAAATTAAACAAATACAAACAACAACAACAAAACGGGACAATATTTCAATTAATTTCTTAATAAAGTTAGTCAAAGAGCCACTTGAAGCTCTGGACTTTGATGTTCACACTAGGCTTTGGAAGCAGACTGACATTAGACTTCTGAAATGGCTTCAGCATCAAACTGATTAAAATGTATAGACTACCTTGCCATGTCTGTGTCATGAAATCGACCATGTTAATTTAGCTCTGCAATTTCTGATATTCAGAAAGAGCCAAACTATATTTTAAGCAGAATTTTGCCTGAAGCTTGTTCATGGCTATAAAAATGTTGGTGCGCCTATATGAATTTATCTATTTTGGCCCCCACATGAATTAGGATTTGCAAAAAATGGATATTTACGTACCCAACTCTTCTTTTAAAAGACAGTTGTAGTTGGTTGTGTAATCATTTAATCTTTGACAAAGAACAGTTCAAAGGCATTACAAAAAGCCCAACTTTAGTGACGTTTATACCACTGATGAGCGTATTGGCATACTTTGTCCAGTAGGAGGCAGTAGTTCACCCCCAACCTCCACCACAGAAGAAGCAGTGGAGGCGGGTTGTATTCAGCGCGGTTGGACTGTTACATTTCTGCTGATGTGTCGTGTTGTTCAAACATTATAACATTACTCTGCAGTATGGCTTCGTTTGTTACCGAGGTGCTCGCCAGCTCCGGGAAGCTAGAGAAGGAGGACCTGGTCAGCAAAATAAGCAGGATGTCCCGGAAGGTGGAAGACACCAAGGTAGTTTTTTCTGACTAGCTTTAGTAGCTGCTAACATTAGTGTGAAATAGTTTGAACTTTGAACACCTGGCTATTAGCTGAGCTCCGTTGGGAGATTTAAAGCAACATTAATCTCAGAAAGTAGTCATAGCGTTATTGAACAGAATTTAGTACATCGGCAGGACTGCCATAATGTTCTAAAAGGTATAAAAACATTTTGTTAATTGTCTGTTTGGGTGTCCTTGAATGCAGCTTTTTCAGCCTTGTTGCAAAATTTTTTAGCACTTCTCACTATTTCATTGGTTTTACTATATAAACAAATCAATTTCTGAAAATTCAATGCAAGTATTTGCTGAAGAGAATTGAGGCAAAACAGATGCTCTGGTCATATAAACTACCGTAGTTTCGTTTATCTTTCTTCCTGAAAGACCAGATTTGTAGAGTGAATGACAACAACCTTCACCAACATGGATGGAGGCTACATTCAACTTTGTATTTCTGTTATATGACTGCTGATGCACTAAAGTTCTGTTGATCAAAATTCTCTGTGTTCTTCTGCAGGAGGAAGTGTGTGACATGATAAACAAAAAGTACAGTGAATTTCTCCCAAACCTTCAAGCGTCAGAGGACCTGATGCAGCAGGTTGACATGATCTCTAAAGAAATGGAAACTCTCAAAAACTGCATTGAATTTGAGGTATAGTTTAAATTTAGGCCAAATGACACTCTGCTTGCAGCATTGCGACTATGATGCTTTTTCTTGTGTGGATTTAGGTGCAGCAGAACATCCATGTGGCAGTAAATGAATACATTAAGCTTAAGCAGCAGCTGGAGAAGAACACTGTGATCATAAAAATGCTTGAACATTTAAAAGAGGTACATGTTATTTGTTAAGCTTTTCTGTTGGATGTTGCAGCCTTTGATTCATTTTACCACTATTATTTTTTTGTGATTCAGTTTCACAGTGCGATGGAAGACTTCAACAAAACACTACAGGAGAAAAAGTATGTTGATGCTGCCACTCATCTGGAAAAAGTAAGATCTGCTTTCCTTATAGATTAAATGTTTCGATGGTGATACAATTGCTCAACCTGAAGGCATAATTTGTTTGCAGGATTATGAGAAATAAAAACGTTTTTTAATCCAGCAACAAAACATTTTATGAAATTAGCTGACTTATTAGCTAAATGTCTTTTTTTTTCTTTATTTACATTTTTCTAAATAAAAAATAAATTAAAGATGTTCCAGACTCCCATTTTCTACAAAATACATATTTCAAAGTTTTCACATTCAGCTCTTTTCATTATTAAATTATATTGAAAGGACATCCTTTATTTCTGCTTGCCACACCATTACTTTGATATTTGAATTCCTGATTGATAATCTGACAGCTAAGTGCAATTTGATTAAAGTCACACAGTGTTTGCTGGGTTTTTCTGTTCTGCATTGTGCACAGACTGTATGAAGCCATACCTCTTTATGTTTGTGTGTGTGTTAACTTTTCAGGCAATACATCCCTAACTTTAAAAGCTTACTTGGTAATTATGTTAAACCTTTTAAGCTTTTGATAATTTTTAAATTAATATCTCATTGCTTCATTTATTGACAAAAATCAATGTCAGAGATACTTCAGCTTTCCTATTAAAACTAACATCATTAATTAAAATGAATTTACAAAAGGGAAACAGGTAAAAACATGGTTGAGTATTCATGTGAATATTGAAATTACAGCTGCCGATAATCTTTTTTTACTAAATAAAACATTCATGTATATGTTCCTTCCTGTACAGGCGAGGAAAAACATGGATTCACTGAAGGATTGGAAAACATCCCAGGTACCTCTGCTTAGTTCTCTGAGCTCTGAGCTGACGGTGCAGAGAGAGAATTTAATTTACCACCTGGGAGACGAGTGGAAGCGCCTCGTCATCTGGAGAATACCGTCCAGAAAGGGTGAGACATTAGTTAGAGGTTGTCTAGTGGAAAAGAGCTAAGAAATTCTCTTTGTTTAAATATTTCTAATATTTACCCAAACTGTTGTGTACAGTTTCGAATATACCTGTTTGACTATCTGTGGGGCAGTAGTAATGATGGTTGAGAGTTTTTCTTTAGAATCTGCAGGTCCGAAGACCTTCCATAAGGTAGAGTTGGTGCTGAGTGAAGCCTGCAGTAAAGAGCTTGAGCAGAAGCCAACCCCTCTGCTGTGCTCCGTCCTGCAAGCTCTAGCGATCCAGGGAGACCTTCAGAACAAGATCAAACTCTTTAGTAAGAACAACCAACGTTTTAGAGTTTTCTGTGTGTTTGCACAGGTTTGGATAAGCTTGGAAAAAGGAAATGGAATGTAAAACTGCAACTCAATACCGGGAATGTATGTATTCCCTGATCCTCCTGTCTAGACATATTCATTTAAATCAGCTACGTCCAAATTGTGTCCCGGGAGCCACTTGTGAAGTTTGAATTAGTTTTCTTCAGCCCTTGACCATCAGCCAAGAGTGGGAACAGACAACAAAATAGGACGCTACTTGTCTAAACATCTACATCTGTTTGCCTTATTCAGTCTTATTTTCTCCATACATCCTTTTATTCTTCCATCTGTCCGTCCTTCTTTGACTAGTCTGTTTTGACTTTAGTTATTTTTCAATAAAGTAGTTGTTCAACAGTTGCAAATGTTCAAGTTTGGAACTTTTGACTAGAAGCTATGCTGATGAAATCTTTTTATTTTTTCTTTGTGCTGCATATTCAATCTTTTTTCCTTCTTTTTCTTTCTCTCTCTCTTTCTCTCTATCCCTCTCTCCCCCTTCCTTCCTTCCAGGTCAGGTTCTGTTGAAGAACATGCTGAAGCCGCTGGTTATGTACTCATCGCTTGAGCTTATTGTATCTGAGCAACATGGTGAGGGAACCATTTTGAGCCTGGAGTGTTTAGAGGAGGAGAAGAAGGAGCGATCCACTCCTTCTCAAGTCTACAAGAAACTACTGCTCTTACTAAAGACCTTACACACGCACCTGCTGGGTAGAAAAAGCCATATTTACATATTTACATTTTTATCTTGAGATACTCTTAGGCTAAAATCAAATTGCTGTTTGTTTTTTTCCCCCTAAGATGTTTCCATTGGAGACAAAAAACTCTCTATGATCCTTGGAAAGTTGATTTGGGAGGAAATGTCAAAGTGCATCATCCATGACTGTCTCGTGTACTCTATACCCACCAACAGCAGCGAGCTTGAAAGATACAACATTGTATGTACCCAAAACACTTCAACTCCGCCTCTTTATTGAATCACGCTTTTGACTTTATCGCATTTTCTGTGTTCAAGGTGATTAAAGAGACAGAGGTATTCGAGGAGGCTCTGAAGAATATGGAGTATCTGCAGGTCGATTCCACTGATCTGCTCAAATACGCCAGAGATGTCAACTGCCATTTTGCCAGCAAGAAGTGCAGGGACGTCATAGTAGCAGCGCGCAAGCTCATGACCTCCAAGATGCACAACACAGTTAAAGTATGTTTCCATCAACAGTAAAGGTCAGGTCTGTAAAAATACAGGGAAACGAAGGATTATAATGTATGAACATTATGGAATGCAATTCTTATTGAGTAAGAGTTAAATAATCAACTCTTAATTATGGGGAAAATGCACTTTATTTTGATTTTTATACTAATTTAGTAATCAATTAATTGTTTACTAACTGGACTAAGCAGACTCAAAAAGAAGCAACATGCTGAAAAAAGCCAATGCATTCAGAGCAGCAATTAAGCCTAAACTGTACAAAGAAATATATATATACAGAATTTAAGATTAAATATCTTTGTATGTAAATATGTTTTATCCAAAACTCCTCAAGTGTCAGTTTTAGCTTGACCTGGTTTAAAATCACTAAAGTATTGCATATTAGGCTTAACAAAAAGTTTGTTTTCTTAGCTCTAATAAAATTGAATTGCTTATTTGAATTGTTTAAGATCGTCCTAATATTGAATATAAATGTTTGAGGTTTTATTATTTGATTAATCATCAGAATAATCAATTCCTAAAATAATTATTCATTGCAGCCCTAATTCTCATACTTAAATTATTTTTAATGATTAGTTAGTTATTTTGTATGCACCATTGTTTCATTCATAGTTCTAAGTTTACAAGTACAGATGATGAAAAAGACAACAACAAGATGAAAGAGGGAAAATAATGTCACGAAAACATAAAAAGTGACTCAATCAAGGTGGCACAGTTCCGCTTGGTTGAGATTTGAAACGTGATTTAAAAATATGTAGGAATCTTTCAGCAGCATCCTCACATTGCTTACTGTCAAGTTCCTGTAGTCTATTTCGCTCAGTAGCTTTGATCCTTTTCTCCTCCATTAGATCAGTCCTGAGTCGAAACTGCGTCTACCCAAACTGCCTCCTCCGGGTTCAGAGGTGAAAGCGAAGCAGGAGGTGGTGAAGGAAGAGGTGTCGATGGAGAACTCCAAGCAGTTGTCTGCATGCAGTCTGCGCCTGCCAGCCTGTCGCATCAGTGAGTCTGTGCAGCAGCTGATGGAGCTGGCGGTCAACACGCTGTGTGAAGCTGCAGGAAGCTCCACTCAGTGGTAAGTTTCAGAGACTTTCACTGTTTAAATGCAGCCGGCCTCCTCCTGAGAGAAAAACCTAGCAAATATGTCTCTCTGTTTTTCAGCGCCTTGCAGCTCTTCTTCACTGTGAGAAACATTTTTCAGCTTTTCCATGATGTTGTGCCGACGTATCACAAGTAAGAATCCTTCCGTCCCAGGTCGCATAAACCAAATACTGTCTCTGGAGAGAGGAATGTTTGTAATTTTACTCTTTTTAGGGAGAACCTACTAAAGTTTCCACACCTTGCTGCTGTCCAGCACAACAACTGCATGTACGTGGCGCACCACCTGCTCACACTGGGGCACCATTTTCGAGCCCACCTGGCGCAGCCCCTCAGCGAGGGTGTCGCGACTTTCGTTGACATGGTGCCTGGATTCAGGAAACTGGGTGAGCCAGCAGTTAAGAAAAATATAGACATTAGAGGTGTATTGATCAATCATAATTGGGCGATTTTCATGAAAAAAGAGGTAAAGCAGTGCACAGCTACCAACACTCGCCCGGAAGAGCATGATTGTCACAATAGAGCATGATGGTCAGAAAGCTAAACAAATAACCTGTAAAATAATTCATGTCTTCGAGCTGGCGATGTGTGACTCTGGTTCTGGTCTTGCTCTTGGACTGCCGCTACGTGCTACTGGTAGTAATATTTCACAGATGGAAAATACAACTTTTAGCATAGAATGTTAATGCTGGAGAAAATGTCCTTTCTCTCCATCTCCACCAGACGGTGAACTCTCACACCGAACATGTGCTTAAAGCTGCGGCATGTAAATTAAAGAAAAAGATTTTATATACGAGTTAAAATATGTCTATTTTGTCCAAATTAGGTGAATTTATTGCCAGATAAGTTTTCCATTTTCCCAAACAATATAGTATAATTTATACCTAAAGCGAAAAATTATCAGCCATTTCAGGCAATCGCCTGTGATCGGCAGAGATCTGTTTCATGGATGATCGGTATCAGAATCAGCAGCAAAAATCCTGATCAAAGCATCTCTCGTCTTGCATTTAATTCATAATGGTCTTAAAAAAGTGTTTATAATGAATTGATGTTTAATGCAGAGATATCTAAACATTTTGCCATCTTGTCAAGAAGATGGCCACAATAATCTGAGGTAAAAATGCAACTGTAAAGGCATTGATTTTTTTTTTCTTTTTAGCTAAAATCAACTAAACATCCAATATTTTCATGAAATGAGCAGAGTGATTAATGGAGATGAGATCTTGAATCATTTCTAAACAAAAAATTTAAACGGTTGAACACGATCGTCTTATCAAAAGATAGACAGTTTTCTAAGTTTCTAGAAAACAAGAAAAAAAGTCTTGAAAGTTTATTTGCATATTTGTGGAGCCACACACATTTAGATCTGCACAAGCTTCAGGCTGTCCTGTGTTTGTTAGGTGCTCAGTGCTTTTTGGCCCAACTGAACGTCCAGAGAGCTGAACTCCTGGAGAGACTGTCCACGGCTCACAACTTCTGCAACCTGGATGATGAGGACAACTACACTGCAGCCAGCAAAGCAGTAAGACAGGTGAGAGACAGAGAGAGACCTGTAGCAGTTCAGAGTGTCTAGTGTGGTTTATTGTTTCATTTTGCAGCAGGTTAATGTGGGGATGTGGCCATGTAAATAAGACATTGTCTTGGCTAACAATCGGTGTCCGTCTATAACGTACGGGAACAGTTTTATAAATAAACTTTAAGCTCTTGTACAAAATAAATGTGCCTCTGATAAGTTAAAAATACAACTTTATTATATAATGTTTTTTCATTCATACACGGTTTCTCACTAATTGCTGATGTATATGTGTGTGTGCAGGTGATTCATCAGCTGAAGCAGCTGGGAACCGTGTGGCAGGATGTTCTTCCTGTCAGCATCTATTGTAAAGCCATTGGCAACCTGCTCAACACGGCCATCACAGAAATTATTGCTAAAATCATGATGCTTGAGGTTTGTTTTTGTTTTTATTTTTTATGCAGTGTACATATATGTGTTGTTGACATGACTGAATGTGGGTTAAAAGTTAATTTAAATTACTGTATGTTGTTCTTAATTAACGGTGAACCTAATATTGCTAAAATTAGTCAACTCTAGACCAAAAGGATTGTTGAATTTTAAGAAGGCAAGATTGCTTTTCATAAGCTATATAAAATAAATTGAGTTAAATAAGTTGCTTAGAAAAATGATTATAATTTTCTTCCTAAAATTGTACTTAGTTTATTATATTTTGCTATCGAATTTACTTTAGAACAAGAAAAAGAAGAAACCTTCAAGTAAGACCCTTTAAGTAAAAGTGTTTTCCATAATCCTTCTGCTCTAGTCTTCATTGTAATACATTTTTATTAAATGTTTAGTGTAACTTCATTTAGAAAATTGACACGCAAGTCTATTTCTTTTATTAAATGTGTGAAAGAAAAACGCAAAAATACATAATTTCATAAGCTCTGAAGACACTTAATGGCAAACTTACCCACATATTGAGTACATTTAATATTCCAATACAATGAGGAAAACAATTGGAATTTGATTTCGAGGTCTTGCTTAGTAAGGGAAAGGACACTTTCTCCAGCCTTAATGTTCTATTCAGATGTCTAAAAATTGTATTCATCCTTTCAACTATCTGTCATCTAGCATAAAACTTTATGTGCAGGACATTTCCTCTGAGGATGGAGAGCACCTCCATACCCTGTGCCAGACCATCATTGAGGAAGGCCCTCTGGTGTTCATTCCCCTGGCTGAAGAGAACAAAAATAAGAAGTATCAGGAGGAAGTGCCGCTCTACGTGAAGAAGTGGAGCGCTTTCAAGGAGCTCGTCATTGTGCTACGAGCCAACCTGCAAGAGATTGTTGACAGGTTAGAAAAGCTAAGGTCGTGACAGAACAAAGAGAATTCATTCTGAAAGCACAAGCTGAGGCTTTGATCTTTTTTAACATGTATTGATGAGGAGAATGTTAAAAAGAATTTATTTAATATTAAGTGAGTTCAAACATTAAAAAATTTTTTTCTACTTAGTTGGGTTTAAAGAAATTATAAGGCTGTATAAATTGTGTAAAAATGAAATGTATTGATCCAATGTTTCGGCCTGTCACAGTAAACCATTTGGCTGGACAATAAATGTCTGAAATTATTGTGACAAATAATATTGTCATTTGAGACCATTTTTAACTAATACAATAATAAAGACATAATAATAATATAAGAACGTCCTGTTGAAAATCAAAAACCTTAATTTTTAAAGACCTTCTAACTCTGGAACTGGAAAAGATTTTAAATATTCAAAATAAACAAAACAACCCAGTAATTAAAATGGGTTCTGAAATCTCTGTAACCAAAATTAGTTTAATAAATGTTACTCATTCAGCTTAGACAGGGGAAACAGGCAAAAGTGACAGATAGTGCAAACTGTCTGCTTCCTAATGAGTGTCAAATGTTTGAAGCGTTTTTCAAAATAGCGGCTTTTCAACAATATTGAAGATGAGTATCTTTCTAACCATTGTTGTCTAAAAGTAAATACTCAAGCTCATTTTAATTTATTATGTGATTAATTGATGTGCTTATTATTACAGTTATCATTAAGTGCTCATCTCTCATGCTTATCAGTGCTTATCTGAATTGCTTATCATTACAATATTTCTAGTGGTGTTCCTTATGGAAAGTAAACTGACAAGAAAATCTATTTTTTTCCTCCAATTTTGACATCTTTCTTTCTGGGCTTTTCTCCTCAGATGGACTGATGGTAAGGGTCCACTGGCTGTAGAGTTCTCCAGTTCGGAGGTGAAGAGTCTGGTCCGAGCTCTGTTTCAGAACACTGAGAGGAGAGCTGTTGCTTTAACAAAGATCAAGTAGACTATTGGACAAACAACAAAAGCACCAAGCAGACTGTGTTGTACCTTTTTCCTGAATGGAAAATCTGACGACTTTGCCTTTAGTCATTGTTTCATTTATAACCTTCACCTATATGAAAGATTAACAGATTGCTTAAGACATGAGAAGCTGCTGCGGGATGTTATTCCTGCACAAAACATCTGTACATTTCACTGCCTCAGTTGTGAAGCTTTGTTTTTTGTTTGGTAGCTTTCATATGTTAACATGATGAAATTTCCAGTTAAGTCAAACTCAGCTTTGTTTTCTTTTCAAGTTCTGTTCTTTTCTGGACATATGTCATTTTACAAAAAATTGTTTCAAGTTTAACATCCATGAAGTGGTAAATTTCTTGCAAATGACATGAAATTGAACTCTTCTGTAATGTATTTATTATTCTTTTAAATAAACCAAAATACTTTGCTTCTTTTCAACTTGACCTTGTACTCTCTGTTTTCCAACCCAGTTTTGAACCTTGAAAGAAAATGTTTTGTCCTGCCGACTTTTCTTAATAATGTGGTCAGACATCTTATTCGGGTGTAATCGGATGCTTGAAACTCATGAGTTGGTGTTGAAGAGGAATGCTGGGATTGATTATTTTATCATGGATCTATAGTCTAAATCTATTTCATATTTTCCATTGTAAGGCAGCACTACAAATACTACTTTATGACGTGACATCAGAATGACAATTAGGGAGTTTCACACATCTGCTTCAACCCTAAGGTACACTTTCATATGCATGTTCATTGGGTCACAGAATTATATGCAACTATGGTAATGTCCATCTAACTTTCTACGAAGGAGATGCGTTCTGAGTCCCAGAGCTGAACATGTTTTGTTGGTTTATGCTGACTGAAGATAATATCGTCATCCACAGTGAAGCAAATGCTACATCATTTTGAGCTGCAAGGCCACTCAGAGGATGAGTGGTTACTCCAAAAGTAACATGTATGCAGATTACATTTTACAAATGCACAGAGACAGATAAATTATGGAGATATGGCCTGTGGGTTCATAAAATTGAAGTTGAAGTATTTGGGCATAAACAGACTTACACCCTCACACATAATTAATATTAAAATAGATCACAGAATTAAATAAGTTTATATATATATATATATATATATATATATATATATATATATATATATATATATAAAAAATTCCCTTCTCACCCACCGCGGGTGGTTCTTATCCTCTGAGCTCGGGTCCTCTACCAGAGGCCTGGGAGCTTGAGGGTTCTGCGCAGTATCTTGGCTGTGCCAAGGACTGCTGCACATTTCTGGACTGAGATGTCTGATGTTGTTCCTGGGATCTGTTGTAGCCACTGCTCCAGTTTGGGGGTTACTGCCCCGAGGGCCCCGATGACCACAGGCACCACTGTGGTCTTCACCTTCCAGGCCCTCTCCAGTTCCTCCCTGAGGCCCTGGTATTTCTCTAGTTTCTCGTGCTCCTTTTTCCTGATGTTGCAATCACTTGGTATTGCTACATCTACCACAACGGCTTTCCTCTGATGTTTATCCACTACGACAATGTCTGGTTGGTTCGCCATTACCATTCTGTCTGTCTGGATCTGGAAGTCCCACAGGATCTTAGCTCTGGCGTTCTCCACCACCTTTGGGGGTGTTTCCCACTTTGATCTCGGGGTTTCCAGTCCATATTCTGCACAGATGTTTCTGTACACTATGCCTGCCACTTGGTTATGTCGCTCCATGTACGCTTTCCCTGCCAGTATCTTGCACCCTGCTGTGATGTGCTGGACTGTCTCAGGGGCCTCCTTGCACAACCTACACCTTGGGTCTTGTCTGGTGTGGTAGATCTGGGCCTCTATTGCTCTGGTGTTTAGGGCCTGTTCCTGGGCTGCCAGGATGAGGGCCTCTGTGCTGTCCTTGAGTCCAGCTTTTTCCAGCCATTGGTAGGATTTACTGATATCAGCCACTTGGGTTATTTGCTGGTGGTACATCCCATGTAGGGGTTTGTCCTCCCATGATGGTATCTCTGGCACCTCAACCTCCGTTCCCTGTTGTCTGAGACATTCACTGAGCACATTGTCTGTTGAGGCTTTGTCCCTGATGTATTTATGGATCTTAGTTGTTTCGTCCTGGACAGTGGTTCTCACACTCACTAGTCCTCTGCCTCCGTCCTTGCGGCTCGTGTACAGTCTCAGGGTCCTGGATTTGGGATGGAACCCTCCATGCATGGTTAGTAGCTTTCTAGTCTTAATATCTGTGGCTTTTATCTCCTCCTTTGGCCAGCTGATTATTCCAGCAGGGTATCTGATTACTGGCAGGGCATAGCTGTTTATCGCACTGATTTTGTTCTTGCCATTGAGCTGGCTTCTCAGGACTTGCCTTATTCGTTGGAGGTATTTAGCTGTGGCTCCTTTCCTTGTGGCCTCATCGAGGTTGCCATTTGCTTGTGGTATACCTAGGTACTTGTAACTGTCCTCTATGTCTGCTATTGTTCCTTGTGGGAGTGAGACTCCTTCTGTGTGGATCACCTTCCCCCTCTTTGTGATCAGCCGACCACACTTCTCTAGTCCGAATGACATCCCAATGTCAGTGCTGTAGATCCTGGTGGTGTGGATCAGTGAGTCGATGTCTCGCTCATCTTGGCATACAGCTTGATGTCATCCATGTAGAGGAGGTGACTGATGTTGGCCCCATTTTTGAGTCGGTATCCGTAGCCAGTCTTGTTGATAATTTGGCTGAGGGGGTTCAGGCCTATGCAGAACAGTAGCGGGGACAGAGCATCTCCTTGGTATATGCCACATTTGATGGACACTTGTGCAAGTGGTTTGCAGTTGGCTTCAAGGGTGGTTTTCCACAGCTTCATCGAGTTTGCAATGAAGGCTCTCAGAATCCTGTTGATGTTATACATCTGTAGGCATTCAATGATCCAAGTATGCGGCATTGAGTCATAGGCTTTCTTGTAATCGATCCAAGCCATGCACAGGTTGGTGTGTCGGGTTTTGCAGTCTCAGGCAACTGTGCGGTCTACGAGGAGTTGGTGATTGGCTCCTCTGGTATTTACACAGATACCCGTCTGTGCCGTGCTCATGTGTTTATCCATGTGTTTGCTTATCTTGGCCGCTATGATCCCTGACATGAGCTTCCAGGTTGTGGAGAGGCAGGTTATTGGTCGGTAGTTGGGTGGGACTGGACCCTTTGATGGATCCTTCTGGATTAGGATTGTCCGCCCTTCAGTTAACCATTCAGGGTGAGTCCCACTTTGTAGCAGCTGGTTCATTTGGGCTGCCAGTCGCTCATGGAGAGCAGTGAGTTTCTTTAGCCAGTAGGCATGGATCATGTCTGTCCAGTTTTCATGCCTGAGAGTCTTTCTTCTGTCACAGTGATGGTTACCGGGGCTTGCTCAGGGAGGTTGCTGTGGTCTCGTAGAGAGATCAGCCACTGTGCATTGCTGTTGTGGGACGCCTCCCTTTCCCATATGCCTTTCCAGTATTGTTCAGTCTCCAGCCTTGGTGGGTCTGCTCTGTTGTTATTACCCTGCCATTGAGAGTACACCTTAGCTGGTTGAGTGGAGAAGAGCCGGTTAATCCTTCTGGATTCATTCTCCCGTGTGTATCTCTTTAGGCGGCTGGCCAAGGCTTGGAGCCTCTGTTTGGCAGTTTCAAGTGCTTCAGGTATGGGCATCTGGTCTTTTCATTGTACCCTTGTGGAGCTCTGACAGTTGGCTCACTTCCCTCCTTGTTACCTTGATTTTAGCCTCTAACCGTCTTTTCCATGGTGGGTATTGGGTCTCATGGTTGCTCTTATAGCCAAGTATCTCAAGGATCACTGATGCTGAGTTGTAGATCAGCTCATTGTTGCATCAATGCTGCATTCACATTCTCAATGAGACTTTCTGATGGTACTTCACTCAGCCGTTGTAATTGGCGCCGAGGAGGCCTGGTTGTCATTCTCTCTCTCAGGTCAGCAGCTGTCTCGTTCAGCTCTGTTTCGCTCATTGGGGCCGTGTATCCCCTCACTGGGTGGGGACTTGTAGTTAAGTCCCCACAGTTCTGACATCCGGGTTCCTCCCTTTTGCCGTAGCATTTGTGTTGTATCTCGTCAATCTCAAGTTGTGATAGCAGTTGCCGTTTGCGGATGTTGGAACACTGAGCTACTAGTTGTTTAGCGCTTAGTGTTGACTGGGGATGTCGAAGTAACCATTCCTTCCCAGTCTTTGCATGTAACCCCTCTGACTAGGGTTACTTGAGTAGTAGCATTCCAACAGATCCACATTTTCATCTCTCGCCCATTTCCGTCTTGTTCCAGTAGCCCATTTGTCATCAAGGTGCTCTGGTTCCCCAACACCTGACGCAGACCTTGTTTGGCCGGGCGACGTCTGAGCCGGCATGTTACGCAACTTAGTATCTCTCATGGTATGAGGTAGGCAGTAGCTTGAAGGGTCTTGCCTTAAGGACCCAGACTGGATTCGAACCCTGCCCTCTCGGGTGATATACTGATGCCTTATGTATTGAGCTATATATATATATATATATATATATATATATATATATATATATATATATATATATATATATATATATATATATATATATATATATATATATATATATCCAATATAAGTGATATATATATATATCCAATATAAGTGAAATATATATATATCCAATATAAGTGAAATATATATATATATATATATATATATATATATATATATATATATATATATATATATATATATATATATATATATATATATATATAGGCTCCCAGGCCTCTGGTAGAGGACCCGAGCTCAGAGGATAAGAACCACCCGCGGTGGGTGAGAAGGGAATTTTTTATATATATATATATATATATATATATATATATATATATATATATATATATATAATAAAACTGTGATTTCTGACTTTGCTCGGTTGAGGGCGCTGGCGCACCGAAACTTCCCAAAGCAGCATGAAGAGATACGAGAGTCGTCGGGCGGCGCGCTACCGCCATGTCACCTAGAGAGAAACATTTAGCGCTTTTCTCTGTTTTATGCCTAGTTTTGCTAGTGTTTTATTATATACCTATCTTTGTTTACGGAACTTTAATTCTATCAGTCTGCTGTTTTGCCTTTTACTATCGCAGTGGAGATCATCTTCCCGCCAGGTTAGGCCCGAGTCCTCGGGGTGGGCTACACATCCCATCCGTGTTTCGGGGCTGGTTGCCGGGCTTGGAGACGACCGGCGTGTCGTTTGCTGTGCGGGGAAAACCGAAAAGGAGCATCAGCGGCTACAGAGCTGAGCACAGAGAAACAGAGGGTCACTTTAGACAAAGACCCAGTGAAACCGGAATTTACCGAAAGGAAGCCTTGTCAAGCGACTCATTTCTTTTCAGCCCCCGGGATTTTCTCATGGGGAGTTATATCGGGAAAACCGAAAGTCCAACCGCCGACCCTGGGAGGCCAAGAGCCGGGAGAAACCCCCGAGAGCATCTACGGGAAAGGCTGGCCAGACCCAACCATGCTGTCTATACCCCGAACAGGAGACTTTCATTCACTGGGTAATTAAACAAGAATATAAAGACGTGTCTACCTCCTCCTTTAAAATTTCTAACCAATTCATCCTCGAGATGAAAGTTTATTGGCGGGTTTAAATTTGCTCATTTTCACTTATATTGGATGGTAGCACACAGATAAGGCTCGCAGGGGAAGAAACGTAACAAAAAAGCTTTTAAAACTTGGCATTAAAAACCTTTTTGAAATATCAATCAAATTGCGAACTTTTGTTGCTAACTAGGGTTAGGTAAAAATACAACCTTTCTCATGAAACTACTCAAACTTGATGGATTTGAGCCTTTTACCATTCTAATGAGTTGCCTAGTAAACCTCAAAAGTAGAAACGAGAAGACATAAACCATTTTCCTAAGAATTGTTTTTAACTTCCAAACCCTCCTTTTTTTTTGTTTTGTTGGGAAGTTAATCACAAGCAGCCTCTCATTTCTTCAAATGTTGCTCCCAAGCTGTTCCAAAAATAGATAAATCAATAGTTAAGTGATATAATTGAAGGCAAACTGTATATCAAACTGTTAGCCCTTCATATTACTCGGTAGTCATGAAGTAGCTCTGAGTTGCAAAAAGGCTGGTGAATCCTGATCTGGAGTGATTTAAGGTCATGTGATCTGATGAAGTGATGAAGCTGAATACTTTTTATATGCACAGTATGACCTGGAATCTACTAATGGACATTTAATTACAGTATTACAGAAAAGAAAACCGTTTTAGATGATCTGAGGTTGCTGCAGTTGGTCATGTCAACGTTGAAGTCAGCTCAAGCTACTGAATGACCAGGTTATTCCAGCAATTTGATAGTAAATAGTTTGACATAGGTAGTCTATATAGAACATATTATTTGAGAAGAACCAATCAAAGATTTTGTGGCGTTTTTCTCTTCCCGTCCTTTACAAGACATCATAGGTTTGTCTTTGATGTAAGTTTTTTTGTGTGACAAGACATTTTTATATTTTCAACAAGATAAAGTTAAAGTGAGTAGCATCCGTCTCCAACTTATGAGAGCAAAAATAAAATGACATGACTTAAATAAATTATTTACCTTTGTACTATGTACTGTTGTAAATTATGTCATTTATTCATATAATCGTGTGGCACCCTGAATGAACAGCTGACAGACTTCTTCAGACAATATCTTCCTTGTAATCATTCAGGTCACACTTATTATCAAAGAGAAACGTTTGCTATACTAAACTTTTGCTGTATATTTCTATATACGTGATGGAAGTGATATTTACCTCACCATGTTCCTTGCAGTGATACGCTGGGTGTCCCGGGGAGGTTCACCATCACGCCTCAGCGTCACTACCCCTTGCAGCAGCTCAGTGTGTCCTCGGTGGGAGTTCTGCCTCCCGTCAGGTGGGACGGCTTCAGAAAGAAGAACATCCTCAGTCCTCGTAATTCCCCGTCTACCCTCAGCCCCGTCACCGTTAAGATTGCAAGACCTGACCACCGGAACCCCAGGTCTCATTTTGTTGCATAACTCTTAATGCTTATTGAACTGAAAACTCCAAACAAGTCTTCTAAAGTTTAGTTGCATGTCTGGTCTGGATTCTAGTGTGAACCATCAAAGCTGTGCCGGGCTCACCCGGGTCCCGACGGACCCCTGCTCTCGAGAGAGCGTCCTGAGGGTGTTGAAGGAGAGTCGCAAGAGGGAAGTGGAGGATGAGGACAGGAGCTTCACCACAGAGCAGAGGAGCAAAAGAAGGTAAATATGACTGGATCAAATTAACATAGGATATATTTTTCTTTAAAGATCTTTAGATTTAGAAAGTATTTCATTCTTATTTCTAAAAAATGAGAAATCTAGCTTTGTTGGAGGAGCAATCAAATCTGTAAGAATATTCATCCCATGGTATATTTCACCCTTCTATTGCTTTAACAAAGTAATTATGACCAAAAAAATATCATTTTTTTACAAAGAAATTACAAGGTGAAAACCAAGTTTCATAAAATAATGACAATTAAATAAAAATATGTAACATTAAATAAATTATTGCGTATTTATTCACTCTCTTCAAGTCTGTGTGGATAGGGCTCCATTCCACTCCAGGTAAATAGACTCAGCTAAAACGATGAGTCAATTATTGAAGTAACATCAACTAATTTAGTAATTGAATACCGTATTTTCCGCACTATAGGGCGCACCGCATTATAAGGCGCACCTTCAATGAATGACATATTTTAAAACTTTTCTATAAGGCGCTACCTTATACATCCATTAGACAGTGCTGCGCTAAAAGGAATGTCAACAAAACAGTCAGATAGGTCAGTCAAACTTTATTGTGAATAAACAACTGTTTTATTATTTTCTCCGAGGTAAAGTATTAATATTTTTGTGACACAGTTTATCTTTTAACAACAGTAAGGTATAACATATAGTGCAACATTTATATTATATAGTGGAGTGGAACGTTTCCTCCATTTCAGGAAAAAACATTCTGATGCTGTTTACGGTAAATTAAACATTTGTGCAATCACAATATAGTAACACGTAATAGTGCAAAGCAATAACAATAACAATAATAACTCAAATAATAACTCTAAAGCAATAGCATAATAGGCTATCTCAATGTTGTTCACGTTAATCCCCATATTAACAATATGACCAACCTTGTTCAACTGTAAACACACACACACAAAAAAAAAAAAACATGTGAAACTCACGTTATCAGTTCATTCCTCATCTACGAATCCCTCGAATTCTTCTTCGGTGTCGGAATTGAACAGCTGGGCTAATGCGGCATCCAACACGCCCGGCTCCATCTCATCAAAGTCGTCATTCACCGAGTCAGTGTCTCTGTTGTTGTCAGTTCAGTGACAATTCCTGCCTTCTTGAGTCTGATATATCAGCCCAGGCATTTACGATCCACTGGCAGATAGTGGCGTATCGTCCGGCGCTGTCTCCCCGTCTTGGTGAACGTGTGTTCGCCTTCTGTCATCCACTGCTCCCACGCAGTTCGCAGTCTCGCTTTGAAAGCTCTGTTGATGCCAACATCTAGTGGCTGTAGTTCTTTTGTCAATCCACCCGGAATGACGGCGACGCTTCACTTGCTTTTTGACGTTATCAGTAATATGTGAGCGCATGGAGTCGTAGATCAATAGGGATGGAGCTGTGTGAAAAAACCCACCCGGTCTCTTCACATAAATTTCTCTCAACCATTCACTCATCTTTTCTTCATCCATCCATCCCTTCGAGTTAGCTTTGATGACGACGCCGGCTGGAAAGTTTTCTTTTGGCAAAGTCTTCCTCTTGAAAATAACCATGGGTGGAAGTTTCTGGCCATCAGCCTGGCAGGCGAGAACTACAGTGAAGGATTTCTCATTCCCTGTGGTGCGAACATTCACCTTACGTACTCCAGTTTTATCCACAGTGCGGTTCACAGGAATATCAAAAGTAAGTGGAACCTCGTCCACATTGATGATATGCTCTGGCCGGATCTTTTTTCAGTAATCTTGTTTCTGCAGTATGTGCGGAAATTGGCCAGCTTTTCTTGGTAGTCAGCTGGCAGTTGCTGGGAAACAGTAGTTCGTGTGCGGATGGAGAGATTACGTCTTTTCATAAACCGAAAACACCAAGAAGGACCGCCTCTAAATTCATTGATGTTAAGTTTGCGTGCTGGCGCTGTTGCCTTCAATCGAATAGTGATTGTACTGACACTTCTACCTGCTGCTCTCTGCTCAACAACCAACGGTTCAAGTTTGTCCTCTAACTGTGGCCATCTCGCTTTGTTCCCGCGGAAACTCTGTTTCGTCTTCTTTACTTGGCGCAGCTCATCCTCTTGCTTCCTCCACTTCCGCACCATTGATCGTTAATGTTGAACTCTCTCGCTGCTGCTCTATTCCCGTGTTTTCTACTGCGTGACTGATCGCCCTGAGTTAAACTCTACGTTGTAAGCGTGTCTCTTAATAGGAGCCATTTCAGGGTCTTTACAAAAACACACAAATGGAAATGAAACGCCGTTTAATATAGCTATCCCAGTATGCACCGCATACTTCTTCTACGGGGAAAATGAAGTCTTCTTACCGTAGTTGCCAGACCTATTGCGGCTCAATATTGATTGATATAATGCGCACCGGATTATAAGGCGCATGATCAGCTATTGAAAAAATTTAAGGCTTTTATGTGCGCCTTATAGTGCGGAAAATACGGTAATTAACTTTTTATACAGATTATACAGACTCTGAAACATGGCATTTTCTGAGCAGTAATTAAGTAAAAAATGTTTTGACTTTTGAATTTAAAATTTTAGCTTCACCTGGTTTGAATTGTTAAAGAAAATCACATATAAGGCACCTTTTTCAATTCAATTATTAATTGGGTCATCAAAAAGGTATTCACCAGATCACCCCTACAGTATTTATGCCCTCAGTAGTTTTATGTTCCATAGCTCTATTTAATTATCATTTTGTCTTTAATTTTCTCTGATATTAAAAGGTTAAAGATTTTTTTTTTCTTTTGTCAAAAAAGCCAAATTATAATCATCATGATTGGTCAAAGCACTAAGGAGCTGAATACTTTTTATATGCACAGTATGACCTGGAATCTACTAATGGACATTTAATTACAGTATTACAGAAAAGAAAACCGTTTTAGATTTTTAGCAAACAAAACCTTTTCACTTTAATCATGTATAGAGTTGTGTTATATTGCTGAACTCTTATCAGTTGATTATTCATCAAAACTGCACCCTAATAGGAATGTGGAGCATAAATGGTATACAGCAGAAACAACTAAAATTTCACCTACAATACAAGTCTACTGGCTCATCGCGGTTATGCTTGTTGATTATGTAATCAAATGGCAGTAATACTGAGCAACTGATTAAGATCGTTACACATCCCTACACCCTACATTTTCACTAATCAGTTCTGATTCCCCTCCTCAGGCGTAATGACAGCGATGGAAGTTCTCATTCTGCTTTTGAGCCTCTGCTGCCCAACGGAACTCCATCCCAGCTGGTCCCCAAGTGAGTCAGTCAAGAGTCTCCAAATTCGGACAGATTCTGCGTAGTCTGGAATTTGATTCAAAGGGGAGCTGTCATGCAAAATTCAGATTTTGCAATGTCTTTGTTCTTCCATTTGAGTTTCAATTGCTTCTAAAAACAGCCCACGCACTTAAAAAAAACCCTGACATCTTTTGGCAATAAGTTGATGTTTTCTGGTGTCTAGAAAACAAGCAACTTCAAAATTCTCCCAATTGTTGAGTTACACTGAGTGATTGCCTAGTAACCCCAGCCTAGGTCAGGCCATCACATAGCAACCCAAGTGAATCTCCAGAACTTTTGGTCAGCTGGTGCAGCAGCCACTGTACAGTGGCTGCTGGAACACACAAGTGTTTTATTTTTATATTGTCATTCAGAAACCACTTGCTGCATTCTTGTTTGTTGTGCAAGAGGCTCAGCTTCTGCTTTGCAAAGATGTAGGATCATATAATTGCATATTTTCAGCATTTTCAAGCGTAAACGTTGAGTTGGATGGTATGACCAGCAGCAGCTTATTTGGATTTAAAGTGACAAGAGGCCCGAGGAGTTCAAAATAGGGAGAACTAAGCAGACTAAAGCTGCTTAGTTCCACTAAGTCATTATTTAAGAATGACTTAGTGGAAAAAAATGCAATGAACATGTTTTGCATAGTCCACAGACCTATCCTAAACGGTTCAAGGAAGTTTTTGAGGTCACCTTTAAATGTTTTCTGGTCTTTGATAAATATGGAAAAAGGAAACAGTATAGAAAAATAGTTATTTATTCCCCTTTCTATTGTATAAAAGTCTCACTTACCTCCTCATCCATCCATCAATCAGTTTATTCATCACTCAGCATCCATTCATCTAAGTGTTCCCCATCCATCTTCCTTCCTCACTCTGGTTTTTACAGGTTCCTTGTTTTTTCAGAAACCCTTGTTACTGTGAGACTAAGTGTTTGTGTCACTGGTTTTTCTTTTGTTTTGTTTTTTGTTTTCTCTCCCAGACCAGGAAGCCTAAAAAGAGGCATGATCTCAGCGATAGATGATACCACCATGAAGAGGTCCCGCACCTCCTCCATCAGCTCCGGTTCTGGGGCTCATGCTGCCAAAGGAACCCCCGGCACCAGGAGAAACGCCATCCAAAGCTCCTACAGCTCCTCAGTTGGCCTCAGCCAGGTACAGCGCCGTCATCGTAGTAGAGATACAGAATTTATTCTACAATTGTTTTTAAACCCTGGGGTTGTGTAGATTTGTTTTAATCACTAACATGACACAAGGAAAATTAGAAATATTTAAATATTACACATGTCCTGGTACAGATCACTGTCATTTCTATGGCGAACATTGAGCATCTCCATTTAATGTTATCTCAGCGTCTTCCTTGGATCTCTCACGCTTCTTCTGAAAATATTTGAATGTACTCTGAGTAGGTGTATTTGCATTGTTAGTTAACAGTGGTCTCAAAATGACAATATTATTGTTTATCACAATAATTTCTGGGACAATTAATCAGCAAGCAAAATTTGTTATGGTGACAGGCCTTGTTTTACTGTCCTGACATGAGAGATAATCTGTGAAAAAAAATCGATCTCCTGTGTTCTGCAGAATTACATCGCCCGGTCAGAAACAACCAACCAGAACCAGGGCAAAACAGTTAGCCATGCTGTCAGGCAATTTTGATTTAGTAACTTAGGATTGTTTATTTAAATGCAACCTGCATTTTTTACTTGACATTGTTTGATATAGGCAATGTTTTGAGATTTATTTGACTTTATGTATAATTTAGGGCCTTATTGTTAAATATTGTATTAATGATGGCAGGTTTTACAGTTGTCTTTTTGACTGACTACTTGCTGCAATATGCCTGCAGGTTCTTTGCATGTTTTTTATATCTAAATTGGGTGATTTTTATGGTTCCATTTTTCCAGATCACATAAATCTGCATTAGCATGCTACTGTGAAAGAGAAAAATTAACAGCTAATCCATGTGATTGGTATCAGCAGCAAAAAAACTAATCAGAGCATTTCTGAACTATATTAACAACTTTACTGTGGTTTAAATGCAACATACATTTTCATTAGGATTGTTTTCATAGGCTTGAACTAAAAATACATTCAGGGACCTTTCTTTCACTTTTTCTCTCCTTCTACTTCAGACTATCTAGTTTTTCTTCAATTCCAAGAGAAGAACAGTGCACAGTAGCCAGCTTCACAGCCAGACAGGAGCCTGCTCTATTTTGGGTTTTCAAAATGAACAAAATTTTAATGTTTCATAATTAAATTCATTTCAAACTTTGGTTATGGTTAGTACAAGTGTGCAACATAGGCTGTATTTGTATAAATCTCACATGCTTTAAAAATAATATATATTTAAAAACAAAACTTAATTCTGAAGGTGTGGTGCCTTTTATTTTGCTGTGATGGTGCGCCATGATCCATTCCATGCAGAGGAAACCCAACATTAAAGCATTTTTCAGTTTCCACATTCCTGTTCTCCTCTGCAGTGGAAGAAGCGGTCAGCTCCCAGCTCTCCTCTGTCCAGCCTCGAATCATCTCGCTCTCAGACTCCAGAAGGAGCCTCTAAAAAAGCCAGGTCTGTTGCTCTCTGGTTGCCAACAGCCATTCACACTGATATCTAAAGATTGAGTCTTAAATACGTTTTTCACAAACAGAGAGGAAGACATCCAGTCTCCCAGCTCAGCATCTTCTGTGAGGTCAGATCACACAATGTCAGAGAAAACACCCGATACTTGTAAGTCTAATTTACCTTCAGTCTTCCTTTATGCTCAAGAACTTTTAAAATTGAAATGCATAAGTCCATTCTTCCTTTCTTCTTTCCTGTATCTTTGTTTCTCTCTCTCTCACTCTCTCTCTCTCTCACACACACACACACACACACACACACACACACACACACACACACATATACATCTGGAGTCGAGTTGTGGGGGTAACAGCCTTACTAGGGAGGTCTAGATTTCCCTCTCCCCAACCACTTGGGCCAGTTCCTCCAGGTGAATCCCAAGGCTTTCCCAGATCAGCTGAGATACATAGTCCTTCCAGCGTGTTCTGGGTCTCCCCCGGGGCCTCTTCCTGGTGGGACGTGCCCGGAGCACCTCAGCAGGGAGGTGTCCAAGAGGCATCCTAACCAGATAGCCGAGCCACCTCAACTGGCTCCTCTCGATGTGAAGGAGCAGCAGCTCTACTCTGATATTTTCATACAGACACATAAAAGTCATATTCATAAAAGACACAAATAACTGTTTTTCTTCACATCCTGGAGTTAAATCACACTAATTTATAAGTTAAACAAAGTTATTTAAATTTCAAGGTTTTTTTGTTAAATAGGTGCTGTGTTCTCGTACCAGTCAGGTGCATCGGGTATGTGTGAAAGACATTTCAACACAAATTTGATATTTTAGTTCAGTTTTATATTTCACTAGATTAGGGCTGAAATGATTCCTGGAATGATTCGAGTACCTCAATTATTAAAGTTCCTCAAGAAAAATTTACTTGGCTCGAATCTTCATTCATTTACGATTTATTATTTAGTGCACCGTGTTCGGGCCGGGACATCCTTTGCGTTACGCGTAGCTCTCACTTCTGTCTGTTGTTAATGAAAGCTAAGTGTTAGTGGCATAATGTCCAGTGTTCAAGTTTGGCCAATGGGGATTTTATTGATTAATGATCATGTCTTGAGTTTTCATCATTTTTGGGGAACCAATAAGTATCCTTAAAATGACTGGTTGCAAGATGTCATACAGCAGTAAATGTTTTCATATAATAGTGAATTGAAACTTGCTGCTTTAGTTATTTTGCATAGCTTTTAACTCCAAAATGTGATGATGGAAAAGTTTTTGAATGAAAGAAAAGTGTAGAAACTTTGTTTTAATTTTCCAGCTTTGATTCTCTTGTAGCAAAACAAACTCCAGTCAAAGTTCCTGTCACAACAATAAGAGACTCAACTGGAAGTAGTGGGAAAAGAAAAAGAAAGATCCAGCTGGTGTCCAGCAACCGGGATGATCAAATCTCTCTGGTAAGGAGTTCAGAATGTCCAGACTTTACCCTAAACAATACATTTAATTTGCGTTAGAGATTCCTACAGTCTGGAAAAAGATGGAATTGCATTAAAGTTTTTTCTGAGTCAAAACTATTAAAAAGGCAAACGTATATATTTTTTTCCTCTTTCTAAAAGTTGCATCTATCTCTTATGTCATTTTGACCAAATTCAAAGTCTGATCACTGAAGAAATATGTTTTTCAAAAATAGCCCCAAATCATAACTTCATGTCCAACTCAACAGCATTTCACGCCATCACATAACTGGAGACTTGATGATGCTGTAAATTCTGGTGTTTGATTGTGTAAACCCCTGTCTTGGCTTCACTTCACTGGCTGCCTGTTTATTTTAGGATCCGTTTTAAAATTCTTATGTTTGTTTTTAAATCACTGCATGATCTTGCCCAGGCTTACCTCACTGAGCTTCTTCACCCTGACATACCTTATCGATCTCTCAGGTCTGTAGATCAGTTGCTCCTGGAGGGACAGAGATCTAGAAGGAAGCTCAGAGGGGACAGAGCTTTCTCTGTCGGGGTCCTAAGTTTATGGAATGACCTGCCTTTGCAGGTCCGAGGCCCCTTCACTGTCCACTTTTAAAGCTCGTCTTAAAACCCATCTATTTTACTTGGCTTTCAACTCCAGCGAGATCTAGTTTTACATTGTATGTTTGTTTGTTTTAAACTGTAAGAGTTTTTATTTGTTTTTATCTATTTTATGTACAGCACTTTGTAACAGCTGTGGTTGTTTTAAAGTGCTTTATAAATAAAGTTGGTATGGTAAATAGAAAATGCTACCTCATTTATGTATAAAAAATTTACCATACAGAGGTGAGCCGCAAATATCACCTGACATTTTGCAAAAAAATACATATTTTCTGATAAATTAAATCTCTACTGCAGATTTTTTTTTTCATTCCTATTTTTAGGTTTTGATATAAAGAAAAACAGAAAATGTTTTCCAAAAATGGATTGCTACAGTTATATGGGATGTTATTTGCACATCGTTTCTGGCCTCAGAACAATAAAATATATCTAAATAAAAAAATCTGGTACTTTTGGTGTCTTTTGTTGCAGAAATGAAATGGAAAAGAGCCTAAAACTCTTGGCAGCTCTATAGGTGATGGACAGAATAAGCTAGTAAGAGGAAAATCTTAGTAAACCTTCAAAAACTAAAAAAAACTATCTAGCAAATTCTGGGGAGGGAAAAAATTATGACCCCAGACTTATGCACAGTTTTCTTGGAGTTTTATGACGTGTCTGGACCTTTTTCTAATTTTTGGGAACATAGATTTCAGTCTGAAAGCCTGTTTGTTTGCAGCCTCCACCCCCTGAGCTGGGCTACACCGTCACAGCTCGAGATCTGGACGAAGAGAAAACGGCAGCCATCAGTAAGATCCAGAGAGTCCTGGAGACTCCTGGTGAGTGACTTTAAAGGAATTTGTTGGGAAATTTTGATCTCTTTTCTCTTTCATCTTATTGTTAAATGTTGACGGTTAGCCTTAGAACCAGAGATGTCCATGCGTCCAGGAGCTTCCACCTCAGCTCAATCTGCTGCACCCACGGCCACACTGAGCAGCCTCCTGGCAGCCCCTCTGCCCACATGCACCTCTGTCGTGCCGGTCATTAACCTGGACCCGATTACTGGTGGCTCCAGCAGTGCAGCAGCCCCTGCAGGCCCCAGCTCTCTGCTGGAGGCCCTCAAAGTGAAGATCAGTGTCCCCACCAGCTCCACGTCTGCTGCCAACACCACCACAGGTAACTAAGATTATGTTACTAATCCATTCATCTATTGTTCATTCTGACAATTAATCACTTAATCAGATAAAATAATTTGCACATTCAGCAAATTAACTAATTACTAAATTAGTTTACAAATATTTAAATAATCAATGAATCATAATTGTTTCTGCTGTACTTTAATGCATTTTTGAACCTGCTGTTCCTTTCTGTATCTCTTGTGTCTGCATCAGCCACAGCTCCACCTGCCACCACCTTTACCCTGAAGACCTCCAGCCCAACCCCTACTGCCTCTCAGTCCCAGTCCTCCTCCTCTGCTGCTACTGTGGGCCAACCCTCTGCCTTCACCCAGGTGCTGGCTCAGGTTTCCAAGGCAGCCACCAGCATTCCTGATGCCCCTATAACCGGACCGACCCTGTTTGGGCTGCCTGCTCTGATCAGCAGCTCCTCTGCTCCTTCAGTCTCCACAGTCTCCACCACTGCTGCTCCACCTCTCGCTCCAACCAGCAGCTCTCAGCCCATCAGCACGACTAATCCTCTCCTGACCGCTGTGTTCAAGCCCATCTTTGCGGCCGCCACAACCACTTCCTCATCTGCAGCCTCGTTAGAAACCAAACCTCTGCCCCAGAACTTCAAGCCCATCTTTCCGCAGCCCCCCTCCATCTCTGCCACCTCCACAGCCTCCACCCTCTCTTCTCCCACTATGTCTGTGTTTGGCGTGACGAGCAGCAGTTCCAGTTCGTTCCCTGGCTTTAACGACACTTCAGCTGGCATCGCTACGACAACTCAGCCTGCAACCCTACCAGTGCTTAAATCTCTCTTTGGAAACTGGTCCGCATCACCCACAACCACAACCAGCAGTTGCAGCTCTGCTTCAGTGCAGCCTCCGAGTACAGGGAACATGTTCCAGTTTGGAGCTGCAGCCACCACCGCTGCAGCAACAACAGCTGCATCAGCTCCTGTGATCTCCAAAACAAGCAACTTCGGCATTGGAGCTGTGCGGCCGGATCTCCAAGCTCCCAAAGTGTTTTCCTTCGGTCAGCCCTCATCTAACCAGAGCACCACTACTGCTGCATTTGGGGGATTTGGTCTGGCCAACACAGTTTCCACTGCCGCTCCCACCTCAACTGCAGCCCCTACTGCAGCTTCCGCCACCGCTCAGCCCACCCAGTCCACATTCACTTTTGGAAAGCCAGCATTTGAAGCACCAGCAGCCCAACCGGCCTTCAGCTCTGCATCAGTTACCCCAAAGCCCTTCACCTTCGGGAGCGGTGGCGCATCATCCACAACTGCTGCTGCCGCCGCCACAGCACCGGCTCCATTCACGTTTGCAGCGCCTGCTCCCGCCGCCGCTGCCCCTACATCGGCTCCCACCTTTGGGACTCCGGCTAAACCAGCATTTGGAACCGGCTCCACTGGTTTTGCATTTGGCGCCAATGCAGCCCCTTCAGTCACGCCGAGCTTTGGTGGCTCAACGCAGACTCAGAACTCCTCCACCTCTACTTTCCCATTCGGAAGCAGCAGTGGTGCCACCCAGTCAGCAGCCTCGGGATCAGCTCAGCCTGCGTCTGGTGGATTCAGCTTTGGAGCCAGTATGTCGTGCCCCCAGTTCGGAATGCCAGTTTCCAGTAATACAGCACCACAAATGGGAAGCTTCAACTTTGGTGCAGGTGCTGCTGCTGACAAGCCAGCTTTTGGTGAGGTTTTTATTGAAATTAAAATGTAATTTATTTATAAGAGGGCAGTGCATATTAATCAACATGAACACATCATATAAATATGCCAGGCTAACTCTCATCTGCAGCCTCATAGCAGGGTGACGAAAGAGATTTAAAAAAATCACAATAATTGTATTGTTAATCAGTAACAAAATGTATTGTGATTGACATGGGATCAATATCAATAGATGATGCATCTGAACACTCAGCTCTGGTCCAGAGTAGAACCACACAGCATTCTGGGGTATGTAGGCAGAGGGAAGGCTTTAGCTGCTCTACCTCAAGTTGATTTCACTCGCTCTTTGGTTACCTAGCAACAAACTGTGGAGTAACTTGCACGGCAGTAGTTTAAGATTCGGTTTCTGCCTCATAACTGATTTAAAAAAAGGAAGAGGGAGAGAAAACCGTGGACTAAACAGAAAAGGATTGTGTGTGTTTCGTTAGCAATCATTTGTGGTAAAACACTAAACTTCCTGATGCAGAGAAGTGATCAAACCTGTTGAATTACCTGGAATACGTCTTATAGGCATTGAAATGAGATCATCTGTGTTTAAAATTTTGTGAGTTACATGCTGAGAAGAGCCAACTTCAGTTGCTTAAGTTTTCAAATTAGTGAAAGATATATTAGTAGATAAATGGGCTGTGAAAAAAAATGTGATTTTCAGAATATCTGTAAATATTTCATTGAAATCATGTTTTTTGCGGTTCTCTCTCCAGGGACATCGACCCCGTCGTTTGGCCAGGGTGCCACTCCAGGTCCGATTCCTTTTGGAAGTCCATCAACTCCAGTCCAAGGCTTTAACGCTGGTCCTTTCGGTAGGTTATAGTGACAAACCATTTCCAGACTGATCTCCTATTGTTGAAAGCCTGAAACTGCTGCTTCTAATTTTTGTTAATTCTAATTCTTGACAATGATTTATTGAGGTATATTTGTACAAATCACACCCTTTTAATCTTTTGATGTCCTGCAGAAAGTCTCAATACTCTCACTTGATACTGGAATTTCTCCACGTCCTAAAAAATTCTTTCCTTTTAAGGAAAAGGACATTTCTTACCTTCATTTGTTAGAAAAACTGAGACATTTTAATTTAATTTCTGAGATTAAAATTAATCTCAGAAATTTGTTAGAGAAAAAATCGTGGAAGTTTCTGAGTTTGAAAGGCTAAAAATATGCTTGAAAAATGTATACAGTTTGAGATAAATCTCAGAAAATGAAGATTTTCATCAGTCTAAACCGAATGTAAAGTTTTTTTTTCTGTGCTTCACAGGGTCTCCTGCAACCCCCACCTTCTCTATTGGAGCCGGATCAAAGCCGTCCGGTGCACGTCAGAGGTTGCAGGCACGAAGGCTGCATAACAGGAAGAAGTGACCCCGTTGAACTTGTCCGACACCATTTCTAGAGGACCATGGCAAGCCTGACTGATACCATGGTTTTAGATCCAACATCCGCCAATCAGGCTGCTGCCCTCCTCTCCCATGTTTTCTTCCAGTCCAACAGCAGCGTGTGCTGGCCCAGAGCGCTGAGTTAGCAGAGGAGTTAGTGAATGTCACAGCAGGAGGGAGTCATCCACAACAACATGCTATACTTGAAGAAAGACAGAACAGACAGTCGAGTTGTTGGATTCTGAACAAAAAAAGTACATCCAAAGTTTCTTGCTCTCTTTCAGTACATGGACACTCCTGCCAATTTTGTCCGGAGGAGAAAGATGAGACATTTATTTTTTTACGTAATCTCTGGTTTGTATGTTACCGAATGTTTCAGTACAATGAGTCTAAACAGGAGAAATGCTCAGCTGCTTCAGATGAGGTGCAAGAGTGAACATGCAATTGCATTTAAATTATTTTTTTAATTGGCTATCTGACCTTGTAAATGGATGAATGATGTTTCTGGGCAACTCGGTTTATGTCTTAATGTAGATTTTGCAGATGCTCATGCTTTGGTTGCTTATCAATATTGCAAGCATTCCCAGAGTCCTCCCATGGATGGCCTTTTTTCCTTGAATCCTTATCTTTGTTTTGTTTATATGAAGCATTTGCCAACACTGATGGAAGTAGCGGGTCAGTTTGTGATTAGGATGACTACTTCTGACCTGCGCAGACAGACCAAAGCCAACTGCTCAACTTCATGTCTGTGAAAAGAATATGTGATCTCCAGCTCACCTTTAAATGCTGATATATGTGTGTTTGTACGTGTGAGTGTGTGTTTGTGCCAGACTACCTCTTTTTAACCACAGGCACTGAAATCTTTTGTTGGTCCGTAGATTGGATTTTAATTTTTATTTTAGCTACTGATCTGTGCAAATGGTTTGAAATATCTGCACACCACATTACCCTGATTTCAGAAATGTCATTGTTACAGTGGTTTACATAATATTAACCTAAAACCAGGTATTTTCAAACACGGGCTGAATCTGGACTCTTGGATACAAGGAGTTTTGTTTTTAATGTTTTTCGACATGGTTTCTGGAATTTTTGTCATTATTTTTAATGTCAGTTGCTTCATCAAAATGGTTTGTTGCTTCGTAATGATTGCTCTCTTGTGACACCTGAACAGCAACTGAGTTAGTATTTGATGTTTTTTTTCCTGAATGAATAAAATCACAGTTTGAGACATGAATGTTCAACCTCGTACACACAAAACTCTTAAGTTATGAGTGTGTTTTTTTCTGCGATTAGGTGGGTAAAATAACCTTTGAGTAATTTTTTCTTGCAGTTTTTGTTTTCGTTATTTAAATGTGTATAAAACGATGCTGGGATGTGTAAATAGTCTAAGCCTGGTAAAAATTCACTTTTTAGCTATTATTTAGCATAAAAAGTCTATAAAATGACAACCAAGATATCCTATGTTCCAAAGAGTGATCAAAGAAATTTTGAGAATGATTTAGCAGACCTCGTATCAGGACTTTTACGCAAAAATGGCCATATCTGACAGTGTTCCTAAATGAATCTTTTTCTACCATGTCACCTCAGAATTTTTAGGAAATAGTTTTGAAACAAGTTTACAGTCTTGACTTAACTGTGCTCCAGAATTGGTGCTGGTGTTTTCCTAGAAAAACAAAAAACATCTTGACAAATTATTTAACTGTATTAGTTCTCAAAACATAGCTAATTTTGTGACTATTCGGGCCTAGAGACAGTTTGTTATAAAAATATTTTTGCGCTAACGAAATATTGCACCAAAAATCAGAATTCCTAACCTGAACTAAAGCAAGAAATAAATGTATGTGTACATCATTCCTAATAAATCTTAAATTTCAGTTCAACTTATAGCGTTTTAATTCTTATTTTTTGACATTTTATCCTGTTAACTTAAACAGGCCTTCCAGTAAGGCAAAAAATAGCCTCTTGAAAGCAGTATTTGTAATTCCAGCCATACCTTCCTCCTTGCTAACTTTTGAATGAATTTCTATTTAATTTTCATTCCACAGGGCCCTTTTCTATGCCACACTATTCGAGGTTGAATAAAAAGGTGGCCTTATTTTTGCAGTTTTTTTTAAATTATTATTATTTATTCAACGTTTTATTATCAAATAAAATAAAATTATAGTTATATGTTCAGTGATATTTTCTATGAAAATGTGAACTAAAACACGTTTGAAATATGTTCTAGAAATGTGTTTCTAAAACATGTTTTAGAAAGAGCAAATGCCAGCGATAAGTACTTCTATTTCTGTCAACATTTTTCCTGTTCATTTCTACAAAATAGTATGTTGAAATTGTGGAAAACACAAGTTTGTAAAACTAACAGTAGCTATAACAGTTGATTGATATGTTTCAGTGTTAAACCGTCCAATGAATAGAAAACGTTTTCCTTAAGAATATGTCGTTTTACTTACTGGTTTTTAGTTTATTTCAGCAGAAATTGTGTCAATATCGCACTGCTAGTGGAAATTTATTTTTGTGCAGTGACATTCCTGTCCTTTAGATGGCACTGCAGATTACTATGGGTGTTAATGATGCATTTACGAAAGATCAGAAATGGCCAATTTAGATACGCAAGTCAAAATTTGCAACTAGAAATTAGGTCGAGTGAGTCAAATTGGAATTGCACAGAATTTATGTATATTATGAATGAATGTTATGAAAATACACTTTAAAAGTTATTCCTTATTTAGAAAGCCATTTGCTGAGAGTTTCCTTAATCTATTAACATGGAAACACAGCAAAAAAAGTTTGAAATATTCTTCATTGCAACGTCAATGTTTGAAATCATTCGAAGCTGATGTGATAAAAAATTAAACGTTCTCTCATTGTAGTACTTGTGTTTACGAGTTGAATTTCATAACCTTGAATGCAACACTCAAATATGACAATCCAGCGCATGCGTCTTGTCCTATTATAATGGGCTAACTGTTAGCGTTGTAAAAAAAATTACGTGGCAGTAATATTTCAATATGGAGGTAGCAGCATTAGTTGCCCTGACTTTATTATTAGGTGCTTTGGTTATTCTGGTCGCTTTAGCGGTGGGAAGAAGAAAAGAAGAGATAAAGGAGGAAACTGAGCGGGCTGCGGAGAGTTCAGGTGAGAGAACCGCGGAGCTCATGTAGCCAGAATCGGCAGGCTGACTGACTGCCAGCTCTGTATGAGTCCGCTGAATGAGCAGCCATTCATTCTTATATTCATTCACTATGTAAAACATTGGGATGTTTTGCTAAATATTAACCCTTAATTCTTATAAATGGATCAAAAAGAAATAAACTAACTTTCTGTCTCCTGGTTCTAGCCAATAGTAAAATGTTTTATTAACGGACCAATGAGATCACAGCCTTCTGCTGCGTGACAGCTCTTTTTCATTCATGAAAAAGTTCAGAATGACTGGTCGGGAAACGTTCATTAAAACCTGTGTTTATGCAATAGGAAAGAATGTGCAATGAAACTCTTGTTTAAACATGATCATCTCCAATATAATTCATTGTAATTTGACTGACTAAGTAATTTGCAGTGATTTATTTGGAAATCTGAGTCTCAAACAACAAATTCACAAATACATTATTCATAAACTGATCTAAATTAGTCATAGCAGCCTTTAAAAATGTCTCGTTGCATAACTTCTTGTCCTCTAGCTGAAGCCACTGCTGCGAAGGGCCCAACGTCTAAGAAACAGAAGCAAGACAAACAGCGGAGCCGCAAAGACAAACCAGCACAGCACAACTTCAGCCATTCTCTGCTGGCAGCTTCACTGAAGGTAAACAAACCGGATAGACCTCAAACACTAACAGGTGCTCTTTATTGTCATTTTTTTGTAGACCTAAACAAAAAGAAGGCTACATTGACAGTTTTCACTTAAGCCATTTATGCAAAATTGTGTAATTTGCGCTCCAAATTCCATGCGATAAGTTAATGACTTCACCAGCGGGCGATATCTTGTGGGAGCTGCATGAGAGCGGATCCGTCTCCTGCTTTCACAACCAGAAGATCTGAATGTCAACTGTGCAAATCTCTATCCCCAACTAATCAGACTAATTATTTCAGTCCTAAATTTGATTTGATTTGATTTAAATGTAACGTACTGTGCATGCATTTAATTTTTGTATCTTGTGCTCCTCAGGGCCATAGTGGGAATGTGACAAGCCTGCATTTCAGCAGTAATGGGAAATACCTGGCATCCTGCGCTGATGACCGCACCATCCGGATCTGGAGCACCAAGGACTTCCTGGAGCGGGAACACAAGTGCCTGAGAGCTAACGTGGAGCTGGATCATGCCACGTTGGTTCGCTTCAGCCCCGACTCCAGGTCTGCTTCTTTTTCCAGACTATAGTAACTCATGTAAAGCAGGACATTCCTGCCTCTAACCTTTACTTGATAATTACAGCTTGTGGAAAAAACACACTGGGAATGACAGCTCACTTTTACCGAGAGCTGTAAAGTTCATTTTTAAACATGATGAGGCAATTGCCTGTTATGATAACACGATATACTGGATGATAAATTGTTCCAGTAATTACTGTGATAAATAATAATATTGTTTTTTTTAGACTATTTCCAATGAATACATTGATCATTGCATAATAATGCAAGTTCCTCTCTAAGACCAATAAACTTTAATTTTGCAAAGAACACTTCAAGCTGGAACCGGAAGATATTTTAAATAGGACTTAGGATATGGCACAGGGGTAAAGCACAACCCATGTACAGTGGCCCTAGTCTCTGTACATGGTTGTACAGAATCTTTGGCATGGCTGAGTCCTGACCTGATGACCTTTGCCACATGTCTTCCCCTTCTCTCATTACCCATTTTCCTGTCTGGCCACTCTCACATAAAGGCCACTAGAGCCAATAAAACCTTAAAAAAATAAAAGCTTTGAACTCTTGTAGCTCAGAAATGTTCTTGTTTTTTCTAGAAAATTTCTGAAATTAATCTAAAAATTTCACTTTTCTTTTTTTGCCAAAAATATGCTCCTTTTTTTCTATCATCATTCAAACATGTTTGAATTCTTTACCAACGCCCAGTTTTGTCCTGCAGGGCTTTTATCACCTGGCTCGCCAATGGAGATGCTATTCGTATCTTCAAGATGATCAAGAAGGATGACGGGACCTTCAGTTTCAAGGCCGCCTCAGAGGATTTCCCCCAGAAACACAAGGCCCCAATACTTAACATCGGCATTGCGGAGACAGGTAAGGAACACATCAGAACACGTCACATTGTACTATTTTGTGATGGAGAGAACTGAATATGGAGACTTTTCCACAAATATGAGACTCCTAATTGTTTCTTCTCTGCAGGTAAATTCATCATGAGCGCCTCAACAGACACCACCATTCTGATCTGGGACCTGAAGGGAGAGCTCCTGGCCTCCATCAACACCAATCAGATGACCAATTCTTATGCAGCTGTCTCCCCCTGCGGCAGGTCAGGCTCAACACAACAACAAACACTTGAAACATTTACTGCTGCACTTGATAAGAATTCTGGTGCTCACTATGGAGAACCAAAACTTGGTGATTCCATCTTCTCTCTGCTCTCATCCTCAGGTTTGTAGCATCCTGTGGCTTCACTCCGGACGTGAAAGTTTGGGAAGTTTGCTTTGGAAAAGGAGGAGAGTTCAGAGACGTAGCCAGAGCATTCGACCTGAAGGGTCACTCTGCAGGAGTTCATGCATTTGATTTTTCCAATGACTCTCACAGGTAATGAGTGTTTGTAATTAGGATCTTTGCATTGTCGGATAAGATAAATAATGCAGTATTTATATAACACACATCATCACAATTTTCTTATTATATCAATATATTGATTGTAAGTTACTTTAAAGGATTGAGGTTACAATCATGGAAGGCGCTAACATAATGTTGTAATATGTTAATAAAAAACATACCTAGAGTGCTTCTTTAATTCTTCCATGCATGTTTCAGAAATCCCTCAAAGGGAATTGCTTAATCCAAAATTCACCTGTTTTTGTTCTTCTATGTAGGTCTCAACTGCTTCTAAAAACTGCTCAAGCACTTAACAAACACCCAACTAGTTTTGCAATAATGTTTTTGATGTCTGGAAAATGAGCCGTTTCAAACACCTTCAGAATGTGGCTTCCCAAATGAGCCGGCTCTGCTCTTCATCTAGCAACCCAAACTGAACTCCCAACAAGTTTGCGCTGTACAATGGCTTCTGGAAAAGACAAGCGTTTTGAGGTTGACTTACCATCTGGAAACCACTTGCTGGCATTCATGTTGGTTGTGCATGGCCCTCCATTTCTGCTTTTCAAAGATGTGTAGTTTGCATAAATGCACATCTGTTTGCAGCCATTTTCACGTGTGAATGTACACATTGAGTTGAGGGGAGTCGTCAGCAGCAGCTTATTTGGACTTGGTGACAAGAAGCTGTAAAAACAGCTCATTCTGAAAGGAGCTCGAATTGGGCAGAATCGAACAAACTTAATTTTTGTCTGAAAGATATTTTGTGTGAAAAAAAAAAATGTAATGAACATGTTTTGTATAGCCCATAGACATATCCTAACCTGTTCAGGGAAGCATAAATGAGAAAAGGTGTCTAAAAAGTTTAGCAACCAACTTTGTTTTTCTTTTTCTGATCAGAATGGTGACTGTGTCTAAAGACGGAACGTGGAAGCTGTGGAACACAGACGTGGAGTACAAGAAGCAGCAAGACCCGTACCTCCTCAGGACAGTGCCCTGCTCCTCTTCAGATGGCAGCAGGGTGGCATTATCTCCGGATGGCCGGGTGATCGCCATCAGCAACGGCTGCAACGTGGCAATGTTTGACGCAACCACCGGAAAGCTGGAGGAGGAACTGCACGGCGTCCACAGCCAGGGTATCACCGACCTTAGATTTGACATCAACAGCCGCTTCCTGGCATGTAGCGGAGACAAGGCCATCCGTGTGTTTCACAATGCGCCGGGTTACCGGGCGGCCATCAGGGACATGCAGGACATGCTGAAGAAGGCTCAGAACGAGGCCATGAAGCAGAGACTCCAGCAGCAGATCAGAGAGGCTCAGAGCGCTCTGGACGCTGTGTTAGCTGCTCCCGTTGAGTGAAGCTTTGTACAAAGAGCCACATGAGTTCTTTTTCTGTCAAGAAAATATTCAAATCTGCATGCGGTTTTAATAAAATTCTGTTTTTATGGAAGGATTAAAGGCAATGTGTTCAAACAGTACTGTGTTAATTTCTTGGTCAGAATCAAAATAATGACAAGAATAGCATCATTTACTGAAATTAGAGCAATTTTATAGATTAATTACATTTTTGAAGATTTAAGTTTTGGAAAATCTGATTTATTTTTTTACCAACACACTCCTTGAATTCCCATAATTCAGAGATGAATATTTTTGCAAATCACTGTAGTGATACGCACATTTAAGCATATCCATATGTATTTATTTATTTGTGCATAGAATTTATGCATAATAAGTTGCATAATAAAGCACTTGTGATTTATTTATGCTTAGATCATAAGTGGTTTATGATATTTATGCATTAGAAGTGCATAAATAAATATTATGATTTACAATGGCATATAAGGTATAAAAAATACAATTCTAACAAAAGACTCAAACATTTTCTAGATAAAACATGAAAATTTTAGTTTCCAAGGCTGAACCTTTTTAACTCTTGAAACTCAGAAATGTTTTGGGAGATCTTTAATGAAAATTCATGAGATTAATCAAAAAAAAAAAATCTTAATTGAAATTTCCTTGTTTTTTCTAGACAAAATTCAAAATGTATGAGTTTTAATGGCAGAAATGTACACTACCCATCTACAAAGATCACGTCTAACCCCACCTGTGCGCCGCGCAGTTACATGTGACGGCGTGTATATGATGCACACCCCACTCTGATTCGACCCGGATGTGGTTCTTGTTCTTGCTGCACGTTGTTGAGCAGCATGACCCGCAGCCCGTGCTGGATTCAGAGCTCATGTCTGTGGGAATGATGGAGGTTTCGGTGAGTTCAGCCGAGCCGGTCCGGCCGGCTGGGATTCTACAACAGAACCGGGTCTTCCTCGACTTCTTCTGGGACCTGGCTAACCCGGACCAGGAGGTCCGGCTGAAGGCGGTGGAGAACTTGATCCAGTACCTGAAAACAGGAGACAAGGTGGGACACCCAGCATGTCCTCGAGGACAGTTTTCAAACTGCGTCGCTGTTGAAATGATGAAAGTATTGAGTCTGAAACTGCATCACTATCACTAGTGATGTAGTTAGATGTTAACACAAAGGAACATTTCACTACATCTTTCAACAAGATGCGTTTCTAATCGAGTCAAATTTGACTTTCTGATCCAAAATATATAAACAACAAAACATAAATCCTGTTATTATCCAAGACAACTTTAATACATGAAACTACTTGGAAATAATAAGACGAGATGCAGAGAAAAGGCCAAAAGGAAAAGACAATTTTTCATTTATAAGTAACTGAAAAGTGGGGATTGTATTTGTTTAATTTAAATTATGTATGATTTAATTTAATAAGTAAACTGTATCCCATTCTAAAAACACCATCTGCATTTTGAAACATAGCTTCCCTGTTCAGAGTGAATGAAACTGAGAGCCTGCAGAGAACTGCAGACAGAAACCATGTGGACTTGGAGTTTCCTCACCACATTTTCTGGTACTATTGATGAAAGTGGCAATGAGAACTGTTGATTACTTCTATTTTTAGGTAGTTGAATGGCTGCAACTGTATGCAACAGCAGCACGGGGCCCTGCTAACATAAATAAAGCTCTTGAAAAGCATTTCCATTTCTAATATGCTGCTTTTGGACGCCAGTCAATCCCATAAAGAAGTGGATCTTATATCACTACACTGCAAATTGTAATTGCATTTAGTCATGTTTTCAAAATGATTGATAATTATTGATTCTTACATTTAAGCCTGTCATGACAATACATTTTGCTGGATGATGAATTGTCCCAGAAATTATTTTGATAAAAAATAATTTTTTTGTTTTTAATACGATTTTCAATTAATATAATGATAATGGTATAAAAATATAAATTTGCCCTTTCAAAGACTAGAAAACTGTGATTTTGTACAGAACACTCCACAATAGAACTGGAAGATGTTGTAAATATACAAAATAAAACACAATCACCAAAAACATTAAACGAACAAAAATAAAGGAAATTACAACCTACCTTGTGATGCCATAAATACATTTATTTATAAATGTATTTATTAAAAAATAAATGTATTTATAAATGTATTTATGAATAAATACATTTCAAATTTTTTGTTTATTTATGAATAAATTTAAACCACACATAAAATTATTTTTTTAAAAATGTAACATCTAAATAGAAATGATTAAACTTTTTGAGCTTATGTGATTGATGGATTAATTGCTTATTACAAAAGGCTTATGTTCATTGAACAAATGGTGCAGACAATATTGAAACTTACAATCCTGTCAATGCTGCCAGTTGTGCGGGTTTTTCCACAACAAATGGAGCTTACTGTGACAACAACGAATCGAAATTATCAAGAAATTTATCACACTCAGTGATAAACAATACAATAAATGTTCACAACCCAAAAAATACAGGCATGGTGAAAATTCAATTAATAAAATTTATTTGTTTGTTTGTATTGGATAACATCTCAACAGAAATTTAAATCTAAAAATGAAGAAAGGTAAAACTGTTCAAAGAGTACCGTAATTGTAAAGTCAGGAGTAAATGAAGATATCCTGGTTGCTGTTTGTGTGCAGGCTGATGAGCTGGAATACACATTTAAAAGGCTGGTGGACGGCCTGGCCCACACCCGGGAGACGGCCCGACCTGGGTTCAGCCTGGCTCTGGGACAGGTGAGTGGACCGCCGGCCTGAGTCCTGTGGTATAAAAAGGAAATTGATACAATTCTGTTGATTTTCCAACTATAAAGCTGCTATAAATTTATCAAACTTAGAGACAAAACTAAGAAAATTCACTTAAATCTGATATTAGGAGAATGTAAAGAGTCAAACCTATGAGTTTTCTTCTCCCTAAGGTGTTGAGTGCCTTTGAAGACGTTTCCCTGCAGAGTATACTGGACAGAATCAAAGAAAAACACAACTTACAGGCTGTGAAAAGGGTACATTTTGATCTTTTGGACTTCATTTAGCACAGAAACATTCATTTAAAGGATGTTTAAACACCTCAACCTTGTTTTTGCTCTCTAGAAACTTGCCAGAAATGCTATGTTTGGGAATTTGTTTGGCGTCCTTGCCCTCCATCAGTCGGGACGCCTCGTCAAAGTAAGTCTGCTCCAGAGTTTGTCCGTGAAAGTATATAAAGTCAAATTAACACAAGGATAAAGTCAAAATATACAAGAATAAAGTTGTGACAATACGAGAATAAAGTCATAAATAATACCTTATTCTAATAGAATTTTTTTATATTGGTATGGCCTTACTATTTCATCATAATTAAAACATTTGTTTGATTACATTTTTTTTTTTGCCCTTTTTTACCCCATGTTCCCTCTGACTCTGAGGCGCCCCCTTGAGGCCCTGACTTTGTGAAACATTGATTTAGCCCATAAATCCAAAAGCTTTTGAGCTTGTTTACTTCACTCTGCAGGAACCCCAGGTGGTGCTGGGATGCATACGGCTCCTTCAGTGTTTGAGCCAGCACAAGCAGCACCTGAAGGACCTGCCCAGCAAAACCATGACTGACATCCTCACCGAGGTAACGGTAACAGCTTCACTGTCCCACCACTATGACCCGTTCTCCTTCTTTAAGTCGCTGTTTTGTGGGCCCACAGATACCGGGGGGTGTGTTTGAGGAGGTTCTGCTGAGCGCTCTGGAGGCCGACCTGGCGTCGGCCTTCAGGACCCCGGAGCAGATGCAGCTGCTGCTAGTGGCGCTGCAACGCTTCCCACAGGCCCTGAAACCCAAGAAGCTGAAGAAGCTGCTGGACTCTTCCACCATCATCAATGCAGACAACATCCCAAAGTGAGAACATATTCCATAACTCACAGCACAGCCATTAGTTAATCTGCACTGCTGCATTTGATTTTGAATTTAAAAGATAAATAATCTAGAATATAGAGCTGGGCAACAAATCTATTATAATGTCTATCACGATAGACGTGTGATCTGATCAGTATTAGATGATTTGTCTGATAGGATATTCAAAAATTTCACTGATCCAGCACTGCACAGCATTCTGGGGGTTGTATGCAGAGGAAAGGCTTTAACTACTCAACCTCATGGCAAGCTAAGCAAGATTGGTGGTATCAGCTAATTCACTCAGTCACCCTTTGGTTACTTAACAACTGATTCACTCTTTGATTATCTAGCACAACCTGTTGAGTAATTGCAAAGCAGCAGATTAGGGTTTCACCACTGTGACTCATAACTCTTTAAAAGTAAACAGCAATAATTTAGAGTGAAAGAAATAAAGTGGTACAATAGCTTGAGGATAAAACAGGAAAGTTTACGTTACCAGTTGTCAGTATTTCAGATATTTGAAACGAAACAAAAAAAATAGTCATTAATAATTTATATCAACTGTTTGTTATTTGATGGTGTTCGGACCCAGTGGCTCCTGTGATATGGAACCCTTAAATTGTGATACGTTTCTCATCCAACCCTAATTGAAGACTTTTTTTAAAATTATTATTTGTGGATTCGGTAGCTTATGGTCAAAGGTTGCCATCTCAATCCAAAACAACATAAGGGATGGACCAAAGAAATCAGCCAAATTTTCCCTGATTTGCTCTGATTGGTGATCAGCTATTAAATCCTGAAAAATGACAAAACTAAAAGGAAACACATTTTGTTTTTGTTTATAAATGCATCAACAAACAGTATTTTCTCTTGGTGCACTTTGCTTTGAGATTGGCAAAGAAAAATTGGATGAATAAATGGAGATAGTCTTGTAATTCTTTCTTTTTTTTTTTTCCATTGCTAAATTGTCGCCATCAAGGAACCTGAGAACCTCAGAAATTTCAATGTATTTTTCTTATTTCAAATACTTTTATTAGTCAGTCAAACAAATTAAAAATGTAATTCTTATTGTATACATATACACCTTCTGATGCTCTTAACAATACCTACAAAATGGTGCATCGGAAAAATATTGAGTGCATCAGTTTCAGCCCTTTTTGTTCTTTGTCAACAAAATGAAAAAGGTTAAAATTCAAAATGTAACTAGAGAACAAAACCAACCCCCCTTCACATCTCAGCTCCAAATTTTTTTGTTAAAAATGTCTGCAATTAATCTCAAATCTTAAGTAAAATTAGTTCAAATAGAAATCAGTTCATCTACTCATCTGTAACATCCATGTGGCAGGATAGTGGAGGTGTTGAAGATGGCGGCCCGTTCAGTGAAGAAGGAGCGTGTTCTCCCCTCTGTGGCCCTGGACTTGCTGAAGCTCTCCCTCAAGGAAGACAGTTTCCAGCTGTTCTGGGACAAAGCCATCACTGAGGGAATGTTCAAAGAGCCGTCCGGACCGACACAGTGAGTCTATAACTGACAGCTGCTAAACCGTCACTTATTAGGATGGTTTGGTGTGATTTGAGGCAGATGATGAAGAGAAATGTACTGTTTTTCTGTGATGGTGATGGAGGTGATGGTGTTCGGACCCAGTGGCTCCTGTGAGTCCTCTTCTGTTGACTGGGACCCTTGGAGGTGTATTTACTGCCTCTAGGTTCTATCCTCAGGAAACATGGGATTTCATTTCATTGTTATGCTGATGATTGCCAGATTTATTTACCTGAAGCAGGAAGATGTCCAGTCAATCAAACATCTCCTGGCATGTCGAGGTGATATTAAAGCTTGGTTGGCTTTGAACTTTTTAAATTTTAACATAAAGAAAACAGAGGTGATGGTGTTTGGACCCAGTGGCTCTTGTGAGTCCTCCTCTGTTGACCTGGGACCCTTGGAGGTGTATTTTAAACCTGTTAAACCAGACCTTGGTTTTAAGGTGGACAGTGATTTCAAATTGGACAGCCACATTAGAGCCGTGGTTAAGTCCAGTTTTTATCATTTAAGGCGATTGGCATCAGTAAAATCTTTTCTTTCCAGGCAGCATTTTGAAACAGTGATCCATGCTTTTATTTCGACTCGACTGGATTATTGCAACTCTCTATATCTGGGAGTTTGTCAGTCACTGCTCTCACGTCTGCAACTGCTTCAGAATGCACGACTTTTGACAGGAACTGGAAAGAGAGAGCATGTGACCCTGTCTTGGCTTCACTTCACTGGCTGCCTGTATATTTTAGAATCCGTTTTAAAATTCCTATGTTTGTTTTTAAATCACTGCATGATCTTGCCCAGGCTTACCTCACTGAGCTTCTTCACCCTGACATACCTTATCGATCTCTCAGGTCTGTAGATCAGTTGCTCCTGGAGGGACAGAGATCTAGAAGGAAGCTCAGAGGGGACAGAGCTTTCTCTGTCGGGGTCCTAAGTTATGGAATGACCTGCCTTTGCAGGTCCGAGGCCCCTTCACTGTCCACTTTTAAAGCTCGTCTTAAAACCCATCTATTTTACTTGGCTTTCAACTCCAGCGAGATCTAGTTTTACATTGTATGTTTGTTTTAAACTGTAAGAGTTTTTATTTGTTTTTATCTATTTTATGTGCAGCACTTTGTAACAGCTGTGGTTGTTTTAAAGTGCTTTATAAATAAAGTTGGTATGGTATGGTTTATGTTTTCAATTTTACTCTTTTTCTTCCAGTTATTTTCAATCTAATGACATATGTTTTTGTTGTGTAGTTACTTGAGCTACCGTCTGCTGGGCAGTGCCATGCCTCTGCTGTCCTTATCCCAACTGAAGGAGGTTTTATCTGGAGAGGTGATGATGCACTATGGCGAACACGTAGTTTCAGCTCAGGTCAGTCCCAGTTTCAGATTTTCTTCAAGTATTTATGAAGAAAAATGTAAATTAATAACATACATTTTGAACCTTGAACCTTCTGTTTCAAATTCAAAATTACAAGTATTCACCCGAACGGAAAATGAAATGTTTTCGTAACTCATATTGTTCCAGGTTGTTCATAGTTGTTGTAGACACTGTTAACTGTGAGAATTACTGGAGTGCTACAGAATTTCCTTTAGCAGTCTGTATGGCAGCAGTTCTGATGAAGCCTCTGACTGAATACACTTGCTGCCAAATGTGCACAATACTTTGTCCGTATTCCTCCAATGTTGAAAAAACACAATTTCACAGTCGTGGTGTTTCCATTAAATCAGAAACGCATTTAAATCACATGTAAATAAGTTTGTTCACACAATGTCTTTAAAAACATGCAGCAGAATGATCCTCCTACTACATCCTGTTGTCTTCTTGAAGGCAACATCCAGTTGTTGATTATGTATCTTGTGTGATGAAAATCATGTATTTACATCACAGTTTTGCGAAATAAACCAATTTTGATATTGCAAAAAATCCACCCTTGAGGACCAGGGTTGGGATACTGCTCTAGAGGTTCCACAGAACGGAACCAGCCTTCTTTATGAGTTTTTTAAAAATCACTTAAAATTCTGGTTCTGGTGCTGCTACCCCAACAAATGATGCTAGAAGATATTATACTCTACACAACAGGCTTGTACAAGATAAGCACCATCTTGCAAATATGGATACTGTAAACTAATTCGGTCAGCAGCTAAACTGAAGCTGATTTGTTTATGGTGCTAGTTACAGAACATAACTTGGCAAAAATATAATCTTAGCTGAAAAAATGCTACCATGGTGACATTCAGTGATGCTCAGTCATTACAGCGAGTGCACTATGTCTTCTAAAAGTTCTTGCTAATAATTTGTTTCTTAATAATTTCAGCTAGCACAAGAAAGCATCCCATTTTAACATGGTACTAAAAGAATCTGCTAATATGCTGCGATTAGTTAAGATACTAATAATAGCATGTGGTTACAATAATGCAAACTATGTACTGTGCTAACAACTTACAAAGCGCTAATAGTAGTATGTTGGCTATAAAAATCGAATGTGCTAAAGTTAGCTATATTACTGACATTAGCTACCGTGTTAACAACACGCTAGCACAGGTTACAGCAGTGAAAACTAATGCAAACATCAGTATGTTTGCTATCAATACCAAACATTATCTACTATTATTAGGTTACTGTGCTCATTACTTAGTTTGCCTCTGTTAGCAGTAGTCCATAACATGTTACAATTAGCATTTTAGCTTTAAATAGGTGCCATTACCCGCTATGCTGAAGTTAGCGGTATGCTGTTGTTGGGTAAATGTTTATGAAAAAAGGCGATAATCTGAAATACCACAAATCCCGGCTGATACATACAATTGCAGAAGCTGTTAGATGCTAACATACAAAAAATATTAGCATCAAAAGCATCTTAAGAGATTTTTTACCGGGCTCTTCAGGGGACATGGGGAAAAAAAACATTATTTTGCTGTACCTTCCAATATGCTTACTACAATATTTGATGGTCTACTTTGTATACAGTCACGAATGTCAAATGAATATTTCAAATGTATACGTATTGCAGAGACTAAATGTGCAGAAATGGTTGTAGAGGGCCGCACTGGTTAACTCAGGGAATCTCATCTGTCCAACGCGTGTCAAATCATCTCCAGGCCACTTCTTTGTTCTGTCACAATTAGATTTATTCTTCTTTGATTATCATGCTTCAAACTTTACAAAGACTGCGACACAGACTGACCAGGACAACGATCTATGACCACCCCGTGCACCCACTTCCTCATCTTACCCAACCTTCCTATTCATACTTACAGCCATGCCCACATCGACACACCCACCACCCAGGTGTCCAAGCCACATGCTTCTATCATATCAATAATTATTTATTTCATTCATATGGCTCTTATAGAGCCTCAGCGAAAATGTGATTATTATAATTAACTCTTTGATGCAAAAAAAGTATTGAAACTTGATTTGTTCGCTGTATGTTTATATCCCTTTGTGTAAGATTGAGATAGAACTGCAGATGAAAATGGCCCTTTAATCCATTCAGACTACCAAGACAATAGAGATAAAAAAAACTGTCTCATTACACCACAGTTATTACTGTTATAGTTTGGAAGTATTTTTATTTCTTTCCTACTTACAGAAAGTTTCTGTTTATAGGTTTGTGGTGCCTTGCTATACTAAAGAAAGAGATGTGTCAGATTTTTCACAACAACATATTACGGTAACATTCATGGAAAAACCTTATATTAAAGCAGAAAATATGGCTGCCATCGTAAGAAAGACTTACAGTATTCAATATGCCACAAGAACTGATCAGTACAGTATTGCAAGAGAACGTAAAACCTTTTGCAACGGAATGCAAAAGAAAAGAATTCCCCATGTCCCTTAGAGGGCTCCGTAAATGTTCTTTAGCCTTAGAGTTTGGCTTAGACTTACTTTATTGTTCTTTCACAAAGACACAACAGTAAAATTGATAATGAAATGTCATTTCTCGGCCACAGGAGCATGCAGAAAAAAACCCTCAAAAAATAATATCTTGCTAAATATACAAACTGTAGCATTTTCAGACTGTCTAGTGTTGGGATTGTTGCGCAATCTGATGGCCAACAGGAGGCAACTGTTGAGTCTGGCTGTTCTACAGCAGTCCCACAATAAATGCACTCAAGGAAACTTTTCAGGGGGTTGCAGCTGGGTAGTCTGGATACATGGTTGGAAAAACAAAGAAATAAATGGTGAATTGAGAGTTTTGCTGAGAAAAGGGCCATGCATGTTAGCTACAGCTGGAAAAAGTTTAGAATTGTTGCTCTTTTATTTAAAGCTAAATGTGCATAATTAGAATTGTGATACATCCAATGACTACAAAACCAAACATTTTGAGAAAAACTCAAAAAGGTGCAACACAATAAAATCTTAAGTGCTCCACAAAATTATGATTAACACATTTTCCTGCTTGAAAATAGCACTAGAATTATTACATTATTACTTTTTCAGTAATTATGGCTGATTATTGGTGATTGGTGAATAAAAGATTGGTGATTTTATCCTGGATATAGTCAAAACCAGCTGGATGATCAGAATTCCCAATTCTTCTCCCCAGAAACCGGACCGCTTTAAACTGGCCCCAGAAATGGACACCTACGTGTCAGACTTCCTGCAGGGCTGTCGGGACTCTGACAAACAGCTGGCGGTCATGGTGAGCTTCACCTCACTGACCAACCACGGTTACCCCGTGGTGCCGTCAGTGTGGCGGGTGGTGCAGCACCTGGAGCCGGCGGCTCTGCGGAGCTACGTGGACTGGCTCAAAGGAATGTTCCTGCAGCCTCAGCCGGACCGTCTGCTGGACTTCAGCACCCGCAAGCAGAAAGACAAGAGCAAAGAGCAGTGAGCGTTTATTCAAACGTAGATGCGTTAGATAATACCTCTCCCTGTGATTACTCTGATGTTCTCTCATTTAGGAAAGACAGCTCGATATTCCGCCTGAGGAAGTGGATCATTGCTCGCCTCGCCTCAATCATCGACAACCATCAGGTGAAGAAGCATAAGGATCTTATCATGAATGTTGCCAGGTGAGACCAGCGTTTTAGGCTATATGCACACAGCAAGTGCCATCCACATCCATTTATTTTGCCCATATGCAACCTCTATCCGACTTTTTTACTGCAGTCTGAACTGCCAAATTTCTTTTTCTCCCCTCCGCCCAAAAAATCTCAACTGTGCCACTTCTACATGTGGAATTAATTCAGACACATAACGATTGTTTTCAAAGCACTTGCACTCTGAACAGTCATGTCATTTTTATCCAGCTTTTATGCCATTGATATGAGACATATCATAATTGGTGGTGGGCACTTATTGTTTAATCATTTATCGTGGTTCATTATTAGCAAAAATAATTTTTTGCTTTATTGTTGTCTCAATAAATTTCCATTAATGATGTTAAACAATAAACAAAACTGACATTATCAAAAAAGTTCTCTGTTTTTTCCTCAAGAGCACCATTCAATATCAGAAAATTTGAAAATATGAAAAAATGTGTGCAGTTTAGTGATGTAAATCTTCTGTCTGAAGATACACACACTGACCATTGCAAGTGGCCAGAGGAGGCCAATTAAAAATGGTTTTCCTGCCGATTGCTGTTCCATCTATTCACAACCACAAGACTAACTACAAGAGACAGAAATAGTTTTTCAGCATCATTTTTATCGTTACCACAATGGTGTTGCCCTGGACTCTTTTTGGGAGAGATTATCTCAAATGATCATTAAACCAAGTTAGAATCATCAGTCCAACGTATGAAAGCCAAATAAGTGATAAAATTGTTCTGGAACAACAGAGAAATAGTTTACCATTTTACCATTGGAGTCAATTCTAAACAAAAGGCCGTTATTCGTTGCGACTTCGTTTCATTAGCTTTCTTCATCTTCTTATGATCGTGTGACAATACTGTCGGCTCCCATTGCTGAAGAAATTGATCTAAACATTATTACTTCTGAGCTGCTGTGTGACGTGAATGTTCTTCTTCTGCGCATGCTTACACTGTTCACACAAAAGTCTAGCTTGAGGTCAAGTTTAATTATTAGTATGAACGACCATGCAAAAATAGTTCTGATTTCAGCAAAATATCCAAATTGAGCATCAAAATGTAGCTCCTAGTCAGCAACTTTCAAGTCTTCTGTAAGCTGAAGAGAAGTCTCTGAGTTTGTTTCGTCTCTTTTTCCAGGTTTGTCTTTTTCCACGCTTTCTTCAGCGCCAAGAAGGCCGCCACCTCGGATATTGCAGAGACGAGCGAAAATCTTTCCATCCCACTGGAGGACGAAACCAGAGGAGCCCTTGTTAATTCATTCTTTGGGTTTGACAGTTTTCTTCCCAACATTTATTTATTGCAGTATTTTTGTTTTTATGAAACAAACAAGAAGGAAAAGTTTATCTTGGAGTAACCTTGGAGAGGGATTTTGCATTCAAGAAAAACATTCATTTATGTAAACAGGTTGACTGTTTACATGTCAACCTGTAATATAAGAAAAGCAACATTTAGGGCTGAAAAGATTAATTGTAATTATTTGGATTACTGAAAAGATCCTCAACTAATTTAGTATTTGATTATTGATTACGAGAATGTACAGACTCAAAAAGCCAATTTGCAGAAAGAATGACACACTCTTAGCAGTATTTAGGCCAAAATTGTACAAGCAAATATAAATTTTACATTTAAGATAATAAAAAAAGCTTTGTAAATATGTCCTACCTAGAACGTAATGGCATAGTTTTTGCTTCACTGCTATGGGGAAATTTTTCTACCATTTTTTCTACACACATTTTCAGCATGCGACCTGCACCACCCAGTGGATGTAGGGAGATGGTTAGGTGAACAAACTCCTGCCTAATATCAGAAGGCTGTTGGTGATCAGTAGCACACTGCTAGTGGATGTTACTGTAACATGGAGCAGAAAGCTGACACTGCTGTTTCTCCATACATCCAGTGGGTGCTACAATCGATAGTAGCCACACAGGAACACCAGCTAGAAGGAAACAAACGGACCCAGTGCAACACTTCCATTCTATTGGCTGAGAGGTTGCCAGGGAACGGTGCATTTTTGTTCCAGAACCAAGCAGAAAATGTTTTGTAAACAAGTTTTGAGAAGAAAGACATGGAGTCCTGCTTTCAAAACAAAAATGTAAACAAAAGTATTAAAAGTTTTGAGAAGACATGAAATCCTGCATTCAGCCTGAAAATGTGTGCTCTCGATTTATGGCAGAAAAACTCCCCCATAGACCCGGTTAAAAATTAAAAAATTAAAAGTCCTATTGAGCACCCTTTCCTTTCTCATTTTTAGTTAATCCAAAAAAAAATTCAACTGATCAGCCCTGCATTCTAGGAAAAATCTGCAGAACGTGTCATTTATCTTTTTTTTTACCTGTATAAATGATCAATCATCACAATAAACATTTGTGCAGATTATGCACCTATTGCAAAAACACATGAAATATGTCATTTTAGTTTTTAGCAACATGGTGTAATTTAACTGAACAAGTTGCATCTGTCTACAGCTGCTGCATTGGCACTTGGCAGGAATGGGAACTCATTTTCTTGCTGATTTTAACAAAACAATTTCATGTCACATTAAAACTTCTGCTGCTAAAACAAGAATCCTCTAATATATTGAAGGATGCAAATAAAGTAAACTAAATTCAATTACTTTTTCAAATATGAAATAATAATTGTATTACAGTAACACACTTTAGTTAACGCTTGATCATTTGGATCAAAGCATTCATCTGCAGCTAAAATAGCTTTTAAAATCAAAGTGTGAAAAGCTCAGCTCTTTCTGTTTGACTTAACATCAGTACAGTGTAGGGCTGAACTGTTGATTTCTTTTTTTTACATTAATTGATTAATAATTAGATATTAAAAGGTGCTTGATGGGATTTTTTTTTTTTTTTTTTTACAAAATTTGAACCATGTGAAGCTAAAACTGCCACAAGGGTTTTTTTTCTCTGAAATACAATGTGTTAATATTTTTTGTACAGTTTTCACTCAATTACTGCTCTTGAGTTTGTCATTCTCTCAGCAAATTAACTCTTTTTGAATATGTATGTGCCAGATAATCATAACTGACTGCTAAATTAGTTGACTGTTATTTCAGCAATTGACTGATCACAATTAATCTGATTATTTGTTTCAGCCCAACTAATTTTGTTGCCAATTTTAAGCAAAGTTTGTTAAACAAGTGCTCATCTGGCTGAGTGAGTCTCTTTTTTGGCCAAAGGAAGGTATACATACGTTTCTCTATCTTCCATGCAGGCTTCTCTTGTCCTTGCACCACATGCCACTCATTGATGACAGCGCAGCTGTCAATCAGAAGCGATCTGTTGGTGTAACAGCAGATGGCACCATGTGGATCTACCACCTGGTCCAGTATGCTCAGCTGCTGCTCAGCCGTCCCAAACACGTTCAAAGAGTCCAGCCGTTCAGTGCTGAGCAAAAACAGGCCTGGGACGGGTAGGACAGAGAAGGATTATGCTCTATTTTACATGCCTGATCAATTACATTTTAGAGAAAATGTTTTTTTTATTTTATTTGATTGTCAGCATGCTGGAGTCAGTGGCAAATTTGAAAAGAAAAGCAAAGAAAGGCCCGACGACAGAGAGCGCTGCGTTCCAGCAGCTCTTCCTGCTGATTGGCATGCTCCTCTTCAAGGTAAAAGCAGCTTTTTGAGGATTAATAACTGTGCTTCCATTGAACCTATAATTGTAATTACAAAAACAGAAAAAAAATCAGCTTTATGGAAACATAAATATTTTTGAAAAAACTCACACCATTCGATAAAACGCTTTTTGCTGGTGTGGCTTGGTTGTATAAAAATTTGTGTATTGCACAAAACTGCAATGGAAAAAAAATTTTTGTATCACTAGTCACCCGGATGTTACTACTGGTGGAAAAGAGGAAGAAGATATCACAGAGTAGTTGGAGGATTATGGCACATGTTTCTTTTTTTTTTATTTATTGACATGATTTTAATTGCATTTCTTCAATGGAAAAAACGAATATTCAATATGGAGTATTGACAAAGCACTTTTGTAATGGAAACGCTGCTGCAGGAAAGGATTTCTGCAGCTTTTAAAGTCCAGATGTTTAATTTGAATTCCTCTGTCCTGAAGGCTCCGGATGAAGTGCTGGACATCATGAAGGACCTGCAGAGCTGCATTGATAAAGCGCAGGAGAAGAAAGCCAACAAGAAGAAACAACAAGGTGAGACTGCGTAACCCCGATTCAAATATTCAGCAAAGACCTTTAGAATAATAATTAACTCCACCTGTAACATGAACGTGTTGCAGCTATGGAGAAGGAGGAGCCAGAGTGGGTGGAGGTGATGGTCGACATCCTGCTGTCCCTGCTGTCCCAGCAGAGCCGACACATCAGGCAGGTCTGCAGGACGGTCTTCAGCTCCATCTGCCCCCACGTAACTGCAGCAGCACTCACTGCCATCATAGACGTGAGTAATCGGTCCAAACTGGATTTTAAAACTACATTTTCAGGAAGTAAGATGTTAGATATTTAATTTGACTAAGAATTCCTTATATTTGTTTCTGTCCTTCTTGGCTGAAGCATCTTGATTTTAAATGTTACTTCTGTGACATCTTTGATGTGGGTTTTGGGAATTTATTGAGAAACTTTGATTGAACATGGCAATGCAAGTGATGAATTAAGTTAATGTAAAATTAATTTTTATCGATCAATTAATGATTAATTAAGAGGCCATTTGTCTCTTGTATCCATCATCTTTCCATAGCACAATGGGGTACATTTTTCATAATATGCTGGAATTTTAAAATTTATTGCATTTTAACTTTATTTTGTCGGCTGTAATTAATGCTGGCTGAATAAACAAAAGCACCTTCTTTTGTCTGTAAATACATCCTACCACATCAATAATTTTAATAAGTTGACGTTGCTTCACCATAAGGCTGAATGAGAGTTATTAAGGTGAAACTTAAGGAGCTTGTAGTGTTTATATTTCAAAACAGAACTGCATAAATTACATTTTGCATCCTATACGGGACACTGCATGCCAATATTTTGCCATAAATTAATTTATCAAATAATTTATCTATCAATTAATTTTGATAAATTATCAATCATCAACTAATTTAGTAATTAATTAATTTCTAGGTGAAGTATGCAGACTCAAAAAAGGGCATTTGCTGAAAACAAAAATATTCCAAGCATGTTTAAGACATGTTTTTGTCTTAAAATGACATGTTTTTAAGACAAAAACATGCAATTTGTTTTTTGTCTAAAATACATGTTGCATTTAAGAAACAAACACTTTTGTCTGCATATATTTCATAACCAAACACTTGAAGAGGCATAGCTTTAGCTTGACGTGGTTCAAGTTCACAAAAGGATTGCTATGTTGTTGCATCGTGACCAATAAAATGTTTTATTTCATATCTAATTTATTTGTTTGTTTGCATCTTTTGATGTATTTCTAGCATTATATAAGAAAGCCTTAAATGAAGATCTGGAGCATTTGCCAATTAGTTATCAGAATAATCAATAAATGAATCAATAACTAAAACCGTTTTTAGTTGCAGCCCTAGAAAATTGGAGAAAAAGGTAAAAATCTTAGTCTGATGCAAAAAAGCGGATTTCCTGCTTCTATGAATATATTCATGAAGTGTTGCTGTGTTTTTCTGAAAGGTCTTGGACCCAGACAAGGAAGATGAGGAAGACAGAGTTGTAGTCGTCACCGACGACAGAAAAAAAATACGAAAGCAACTGAAGGATGATGATGACGAGGAACGAGATGAAGACATGGAGGTTTCAGACTTTCCATTTTCTATAATTTCAGTTTACAGATTTAGAGGTTGATTTTACAAAAACATTTTTATGTCCAGGATGATGAGTCAGAGGATGGCTCTGATGAGGAGAGTGAGGGTGAAGAGGAGGAAAAAGAGGAGGGAGAAGTGGACCAAAACTTTCGCCTTGAGCTGATGAAGGTCCTGCAGCAGCAGAATGCTCTTGTGAGTGATCCAGTCAGCACTTCCTGTCTGGTTCCAAGTCTAAACCTCTTCAGCTTATTTTAGTAATAATATGCTGTTTATTTAGGCCACAGAGGAGGACGCCAGCAGCGATGAGGATCTGGATGATGAAGCTATGATGCAGCTCGATAAGAGCCTGTCGGTGCTTTTCTCAGAACAAAAGAAGATGATTCAGGCAAAGAAAAATGAGAAGATGAAGCTGCAGAAAGAGAGGGGTCTGGTCCGGGACTTTAAGATTAAGGTAACTTACCCTCAGCTAGAGCTGGCCAACATGACTTAAAAATAAAATCTCCAATCTTTTTTCATATCACATCTGATTTTAATAAGTACTCTTTTCTTGCTTTATTCTAAAAGAAAAAAATATCGCAAATCACAAAAAAAAATGTCAAAAGTGTTTATTTCAATCATCTCAATATGAGTTGTATGAACTACGAGAAATTAATCATTATGTTAACAAAATTAAGAAGCAAGTCTTAAAATTCCTAGAAAAAATTTGTTGTAATGAGGAAAAAGCTTGGATAATTAACGTTTTGTTATTGGTTTACTGTTTTTCTTTCTTGTCTCTCTTTCTACCGAAAACTGGATGACAAAACTCTTTCAAGTAGCCCCTTTTGTGAAGGACAATTTTGTTTAAAGAGATATCAGATTTAAGTGCTAAATGTTAATTTTATTGATTATTGTTAATTTAAAGATCAGTGGACAATGTTCTTGCATTATTTTGCCATTACTAAAAAATGATCTCAAAGCAATAATATTATTGTTTATCGCAATAACTTCTGTGACAATTCATCGTCCAGAATTTTTTTTTTTTTGTGACAGGCATACTCATAATATTACAACTTTATTCTTGTAATCTTAAGACTAAAGTCTCATTTTATTTTGACTGTTGTGTCAGTTATATTTAGCAAAGATTGAGGGATAACTTTCAAATATATATCCTTTATTAGTATTTATTTTGAAGACTGCTCACTGAACACAGGAGAAAAAGTGCTTCAAGCAAAACACAGCACACAGTTTCATATAAAAGGTTTCTAAATGTAGAGGGTTAACTCAGGGAATCTCATCCGTTCGATGCGTTTCAATCAACTCCAGGTCACTTCTTTGTTCTGCCAATTATCAGTTTATTCCATTTTAGATTGTCATACTTCAAACTTTGGAAGGACTGAAACACAGACTGACCAGGCCAAACAACGACACCACAACACTGTCAATAGAAACTATGATGACCCTGCGCACCCACTTCCTCTTAACACACAGCCAGTAACCTTCCCATCATACTTGGTGACAGTCACACCCACATCGACACGCCCAGTGCCAAAGCCTCGTGCTCCTGTCATATCCATAATTACTTATTTCATTCATATGACTCTTGCGGCTTCATTCCATTCACATAGTTTGACTATCTACTTAGTTACAAAACAGAAAGAATGCACACGTTCTTTCATAAGGAACATTAAACATTCAAGGACAATTTGAGTGTCCAAACAAGAAACAATTGAATAACTTTATTGTAATGCAGAGTTCAGAGAAACAACTTCAGAAGACTCTCATGAATACGTTCATTACACAAGAATCATGACACTGTTATACACTGATTCAGTCAATATCCATAGCAATCTTAAAATTGTTATGTATTGATTTACTCCTAACGATAGTATCCTTAAAAATGTCCACCATATTGTTTTGTAATCTTGCTTAAAAAAAGAAAAGACAAATCTTAGCCAGACATTTTGTTGCAGAGTTCACCTGAATTCAACGTTCAAATGAATAGAAGGTGTAAAAGATGCTTGTCAAACTAAATGGCAGCTCTGGGCAATCACACTTATGATGATCCAAGAAGTGCACTGGCGAAACAAAGTACAGATTTTCCAAAAATGGAATCTTCAAGACTTAAAATTGATGAATCAATAACATTGATTTATTGCCTAACACTAATCTCATTGTTTGCTTCAGATGCCTGAAATAGGGCGTCAGTTGGTAGGGAAACCCTGTCTCATAAGGTGTCCATTTCAGGTGTTGGATCTGGTGGAGGTGTTTGTGGCCCGGCAGGCCGGCAGTCCTCTCATTCTGGGTTTAGTGGAGCCGCTGCTGAACATCATTGACAGAGGAATGAGCTCTGGGAGTGAGCAGCAGGAGCAGGACTTCCTCCGCAGAGCAGCAGATATCTTCAGGTAGAAACCGTCTCATCAGGCTCTGATCAAAATTATAATCGTTTTGGATTTTCTTTATCATTACTTTTATTCCATTGTGACTATTTGTTAGTTTTAGTTAGTTTTTACAGTGTGTTTGCTTGTTTTTATTAGTTAAATATTGTTTAGTTTTAGTTTAGTTTTTGTACTTTTTTAAATGCAGAATTCAAAATGTCTAAATATTGACTCTTCGAATAATTTGAGTATTGATTACATCGATTGAGTAATTAATACTCAACAGAAGATATGACTTTCAAAATATTTATTCAATTATTGTTGCACAACCAACAATAATTTGACAGGTGATGGAAACTGCTTGAGTAAATAAATCAATTTCATATCTGTTCAAAAGACTAATAAATAAACACCAAATGAGAGACATTATCTATAATATCAATATGTTATAGTTTATAAATGCATTTTAATTTAATTTAATTCTAGTTTTTTTCCCCTTTATTACCATTTTTATTTATTTCAGTTAAAAATGTTTCCTCAATTTCAGTTTTTGTTGTTTTGTCAGTTTTACTTTATTGTAATAACCTTTACTCAGATCTAATGCTCCAGACCATCTCTGGATGTCAGTTTAAATACCACCAGGGGCAAGTTTTCTGGGGTAAACGCTGACTGTGTATGATTGATGGATGGATGGATGGATGGATGGATGGATGGATGGATGGATGGATGGATGGATGGATGGATGGATGGATGGATGGATGGATGGATGGATGGATGGATGGATGGATGGATGGATGGATGGATGGATGGATGGATGGATGGATGGATGGATGGATGGATGGATGGATGGATGGATGGATGGATGGATGGATGGATGGATGGATGATGGATGGATGGATGGATGGATGGATGGATGGATGGATGGATGGATGGATGGATGGGATGGATGGATGGATGGATGGATGGATGGATGGATGATGGATGGATGGATGGATGGATGGATGGATGGATGGATGGATGGATGGATGGATGGATGGATGGATGGATGGATGGATGGATGGATGGATGGATGGATGGATGGATGGATGGATGGATGGATGGATGGATGGATGGATGGATGGATGGATGGATGGATGGATGGATGGATGGATGGATGGATGGATGGATGGATGGATGGATGGATGGATGGATGGATGGATGGATGGATGGATGGATGGATGGATGGATGGATGGGATGGATGGATGGATGGATGGATGGATGGATGGATGGATGGATGGATGGATGGATGGATGGATGGATGGATGGATGGATGGATGGATGGATGGATGGATGGATGGATGGATGGATGGATGGAGCTACCTTTCTCATCAGAATAATCGACACATTAGTCAATTACTAAAATAATCCTTATTTGCTGTCAATGAAACAATGAAAGTTTAAAGAGAAAATAAATTTTGTCTCATCAGGTATAATTATAATTGCCGGTGAAAGTAATTTTATTTATATAGCACATTTCCAGCAACAGAGCCATACCAGATGCTTTACAGGAATTGAAAGGAAATACAAACAACATCACAAACCAAAGGAGAGAGCAAAAGAAGAAAAATAATCTAATGTTGATCTAAAGGATGTAAACCAGGTGTTCTTGTTCAGGGTTGACAGATGAGTAGAAGTAAGTATCCTCTGGTCTGATTCCTTTTCTGGTTTGGAAGAATAGGAGTCTAAAAAGTAATCTAATAATGTTGATCCAAAGTGTATAAACTAGATTAATTCGATTCTCCTATTCAGGGTTGGTAGATAAGTAGAAGTAAGTATCCTCTGGTCTAATTCCCTTTTTTTGGGTTGGAGGAACAGGAGTCTTTACAAGTAGTTGCTTAGGTATTGTTTCTGGATTCTAAGTATTTTCTAATCCCTGTTCTGTTGATGCTTCCCTTAGCTTTTGTTTGAAACTTTTGCAGCATTATAATTTAATACCTAATTTGAACTTTTTCCTTCTCTTTTCCAGGAATCATTTGTGCAGGTCCAAAGTTTACTGCAGGACTGCTGGTGACAGGCAGGGGGAGCTCCACGACCTGCTGGACAAACTGATGAGCAAAGCCCAGAAGCTGTCAGACTCCTCTCTGTGTCTCTACTACTTCAGGTATGAGGCTACAGAAAATGATGCTGAACTGTCTCACATGCCTCCCTCTGTGTTTGTGAACGTTCCTCTAATGATGCCCTCAAGAAAGAGCAGAGTTCACAAAGGAAAGCAGATGTTTTTTAACCCGTTTGTGTGGATTTATTGCTGATGTTATGTTTCCTTTCAGTGCGTCTCTTTATGTGGTGAAGGTGCTGCGTGGTGCTCCACCCTCTGAGACCAACGAGGAGGAGCCTGCAGCTGATGGAGCAGCAGCATCAGTAAACGATGTATGTTTACACACTTTGATCTGGTTCACGGTTGGATTTCACTTGGTGTGACCTTCTCACTGCAGGAGGCTGCTGTGTTTAGATTATAGGACAGGAGAAAACAGGACACACATGGTGCTTCACCCAACATTCAGATGGTTTACTTGGCAGCAGGTGTTAGCAGCTGACACTTTCCACACCGCAAAAACACAAAATCTTACCCAGTATCTTTGTAGAGGGCACAGATAGAGGAAATCTGGGAGCCCCTACTGTATCAAATCAAGATAGGAATAATGGAAAGTTGGCCATGTTGAAGCAAAAATGAAAAGAATAGCTTCCACTCCAGGGGGAAATCAGCTGACTTTGAGGCCGGGCCTCCGTCGATGGCCAGTCTTCTCTCCAATGTTTCCTTTGGCTTCTCTGCAGCTCTGTGCTCCTGCCACCGCAGTATCAATTCAGACTGATAGCCTTGCTGTGATTCACTTGTCAGTTGGTTTTTCCAAAATTTTATGGTAGATTTTATACTTTGTCATATTATAGCAGCAACTTACATTGAAAAATGTTTTAATGTCCAAAATCTTTCCATCGGTAACACTACGGTAGAGAGTGTTCATTTTGCAGCGCTAACATTTGTGCTTTAAGTGGTCCAGTATGCAATGGTCGTAACATCGTTTTAAAATTTTACCCAGCAGTGTACAAGGACTTTTTCTGCTGCTGTAGCAGGTTTTATTTCAGTCTGGTATCCATCAGGCCATGAAGTAATGCCCCGATTTACATTTACTTCATTGCTCCTTTGCTATGACTGAACAGTCACTCACAATTGCTGATAAATGTTCTGGCAGTGATAGTGTAGCAACAAATAATTTCTTAACCTTGAATTTCTTTTCCTATCTTTGAATATATGTAGTCTTTCTAAATAATAAAAATCTAAATATTTTTATTCTAATTTTACAAATGTAGCAAAAAATATATTTATTTTTGAAGATTTTACACATTTTAATTGAGAAAGAAAGCAAACATTGTGGAGAATGCTGTATGTAACATGATGTTTGCTAATTGTTGTCCTGAGCCCAATATAAGCTGCATAATTGACAATAGAAACAGTTGCTGCCTCTCACACATTTTACAGTAACTTTATAGCTGAAGGATGAAGCTGCTGTCAGATGCCTTCAAAAGTGTCCAAAATTAATTGAAAAGAATCTTATGACATTTTTGGGATTAAAACAAAAAAATGTCTTCAGTGTTTTCAATTAATTAGTTTATTATAAGCCAGAGATGGCAGCTGATACTTCTCCGGATTTTAAGGTATTTCTCTACAACAATAAAACAAATGTTCTTAGGTGATAAAAGAAAACTCTATCACATTTTTTTTTTCACATTTTCGCCATCAATCACTGATTTGTCTAAATTGCTGAATTATTTAAAGTTTTTTAAGCAGAATATTATTATTTTTGTTGCATTTTCTAAAATGAAACAACATCTAGATCAGTGGTTCTTAACTTTTTTAAGCTAATGAACCCACCAGTTTCATATGCGCATTCTTTAGTAATTAATAAAATATGATTTATTTTTCCAAATTCAAGCCATATATATATATATGCTCTTTTTACTGATGCACAAAATGAGCTGTGCATGAACATCACTTTGTTCAAAGAACAAAACCAACACAGAGCTTGAACTCACAACAAGTTACTGTATTACTTTATTCTGGACCCAAGAAAATTTTTCGGCCCCATAAATATTTTAATTAAAACTAAATTTTAATTTTTTTTAAAGAATTTTAAATTTTTTAGTAACTACATTTTTTTTAAATTTGAAATTTAATTTATTTTTTGTCATTTTGAATCCACAAAATACTTTTTTACTTTTCCTGTCTCCATGCAGCTTTAAGAAGTGTTTCCAGTGGAGACGGGAGATGCTCAACTTGGCGTTGCACATTATGCAGATGGGACGCTGAGTCTCATCCTGTTCTGTGATACACGTGAATCCATGTTGTACATATTCATTCGACCACTTTCGTTTTTTTCTAGACATATTTAGTATGGATTAAAATATTGAGAAAGAAACCACAACGACATACAAATACGACAGCCGTTGATTACTGCGCGCACTAAACTCCCTGCAGCACTGATTGGCCAAGCAGTGTCACGTGATCCTCTGCAGCAAGTGACGGCCAAGCGGGGCGCGTCATCACGACTTTACACAATGTGTCTTTACCTCCGCGGCAGAGGCTCCGTCGAACCCCTGAGACCGACTCATAGAACTCCTAGGGTTCGATGGAACCCAGGTTAAGAACCACTGGTCTAGATTAATCACACTAAGATGAATATAAATCAATTGTAGCAACAATTTACTGTGAGGGTAACAATCATTACGCCATAATTTTCATGGTTGATAGACAAAAAAAACCCAAAATCATTTGAAATGTTTTGGCCTTGTTATGATCTTCACAATCATGAACATGATAACTGTGGTTCTGTGATTAAATATTATATTATCAATCATATCAATGCAGTTTTATATGTTTACTGCCAATTTATATTAATCAATCCCTCCAATTACTTGAGAATTTAGTTGATGTATAATTATAGTCCATGATTTATACAGCGAGTAAATAAACAGTCGCATTTATTATTAGTCTCTGAAGGGACTGAAAAGATCTTCAATAATGTTATGTAATTTTAAGAATTCATTGACATATTAACAGTTTGTGAACAGATTTTATCAACACATTCTGGCACAACCGGCCCTTTAAGAGCCTTCATGATCTTGACTTGGCCCAAAACGAAATGAGTTTGACACACCTGGTCTAGTACTTTGAGTTGTCAAAATGATTGGAAAAGCGCTGAATAGGTTCAGTCCATCTAATTTGTCCTGTAGAACAAATTTCCCTAGGTAACAAAAAAGGGATTATGAAACAAATGTATTTTGGTTTTTAGGCATCTAGCTACTTTATTCATCAGTAGCTAGACTGGGCACAGTAAATAGACAATGGCTGGGAATGGAACCTAGGACAGCTGCGTATGGCTCACCTACAGGAAATGATGTCCCAAGCCTCTTTATGAATTAGGATCTATTTCATATAGAAGCATTTAAGCCACTCCTGAACCAGACGTTCATATTTGTAGCAGAATGAAGGTCTGGGTTGTTGTTCAGGGACCTGGAGTCATTTCTTCAGATGAAAGTAAATTAGATTTTCTGCGACAGACTGGCGACCTGCCCAGGGTGACCCCGCCTCTCGCCCCAAATGCTTGGTGGAGATAGACACCAACACCCGCACTGGGGACAAGGGTGTTGGAAAATGGATGGATGGATGTCTGTAAGATAAGGTTTCAGATTCAAGCACTTCAGTTTTGATGATAGTGAAATTAGGTCTGCAGCTGACAATCATTTTAATAGTTGATTATTCTGGCGATTAATCACTGAATTTGATTAAAAATATTGGCAGCTTCTGGAGATTTTTTATTTAACCTCATAAACCTTTTTTTTTATTAAATATTAGAGCTAGATTAAAGGACGGAAATAAATACAGAATGAAATTATTTAAAAATAATAATAAAATAAGCTGTTTATGGCCTAAAATGCAATCACATAGCATTTCGTTAGTGAATATGAACCAAGTGAAGCTAAAATAATTCATCTTGAGGAGATTTTGGTGAAACATATTTACAAACAAATGCTAAATTTTCCTTTACAGTTTTGGCAAAATTGCTGCTAGGAATATGGTGTTTTTGTAATAAATGTCATTATTTTGAGTGTTTACGCCACTTTGTGATTAATCGATTATTAAATAAGTTTACCATTTTTTTCAATAATTGATTAATTATGATTAATCATACAGAAAAAAAAGCCAATTTACAGGTTAAACAGAAGAGATAATGAAGAGGTTTAAAACTCTGAACATTTTCAGAGTTTTAACCACTCTGAATATGTTAGTTTTCAACAAATGACCTTTTCTGAGTCTGTATACTTCAGTTTATGATTAACTGATTACTAAAGTAGTCTACAGTTATTTTCATCCATTCATCCATCCATTTTCTGACGCTTATCCGGGGTCGGGTCGCGGGGGCCAGCAGCTTCAGAAGGGAGGTCCAGACTTCCCTCTCTCCAGCCACTTCTTCCAGCTCTTCCGGGAGAATCCCAAAGTGTTCCCAGGCCAGCCGGGAGACGTAGTCCCTCCAGCGTGTCCTGGGTCTTCCCCGGGGTCTCCTCTCGGTGGGTCTTGCCCAGAGCACCTCACCAGGGAGGCATCCAGGAGGCATCCTGACCAGATGCCCGAGCCTCAACTGGCTCCTCTCCATGTGGAGGTTATTTTAATAATCGATTAATCTTATTAATTGTTTCAACCCTAATTCAAATATATTGTCACTGACCAGCTGCTCAGGAAATCTGCTGTGAATCTCTTGGCACATTAAAAAAACAACAACAACAGAAAGTCATTTACAGGTAAAAACTGAAGAGAAAGTGAAGAAGTTTCAGTGCTAACAGCTCTGACAGACAGGAACAAGGTGGTTAGTGTACAGCAGAGCAGCACATCGGATGGGCTTTCTTCCCCCTGGCTGTCATTTCATCCTGTCATGAGTGGGAAGTGAGCCAGCAGGAAGGATTTCAGGACTCAGAAGCAGCTATCTGGGAGTCTGGCTTGACTTGTCTGAATTTAAAGCTTTCTCTTTCTGCCAACTTCTCGGACAGAAAGTCTCATGCCTGTCTCATGTTGTGTTTAACCTCAGCCAACGTTTATGGGGAACGTGGATGTGGATCGGGTGTCGAGCCTCTTCAGAGAGGCTCTGATCTCCTTCATGAGCCGAAGGAAGAGCCCTCTGACTTCTCAGATGTTCACCGACCTGTTCACCAGATTCCCTGTGAGTCCAAGCACATATCTTTACTCATAGTGTTTCGTTCGGAGCATAAATGACAGTTTGTGATGGTTGGTCCAGGTTTTATGTGTGAAGCTCCTGGACACGACTGTGCAGCACATCACATCAGGAGTCCGGGAACATCAGCAGGTAAAATCCTTCCCAAACACAAAATAAGGTATAAATAATACCAAACACTGATGATTTAACATTTAACATGAGCAAATTCTTATTTGTACTCAAACTGGCAAAAATCAAATGAGTGAATTAATTGAACTAATTTGATTACAAAGAACATAACTCTTGCTTTCATGGATCTCATTTCATATGCAGTGTCAAGCGTGTGTGTTGGTCCTGCGGGCGATGCAGAGCAGAGACATCCAGAAGCTTCTGAGCAGCTCCGAATGGACGCAGCTCTGTGAGAAGGTCTTAGCACAGGTGGTTTTGGTAAGGAAACACATCTTCACCAAATCCATCAGTCAAGATCCAGTCTGAATCCCACTTCTCTAGCCTTGGAGGATGCAACCCATTTGGTAACTTAGGGTGACTCGGTTTGATTGGGGACCTAAATTGTTACATTTTCTTCTGTGGTTCACGTTCATGCTGCAGTGTGTCAAATGAAAATCCAGTTCACCCGTTGCTTGTCGTGATGCTTCACCAAGAACCACTGAAGAAAATGACATGAAAAGCTCTGAAGAAGACACTGAGCACGACTTCCTTCATGGAATGTAAACCCAAATGGAAAGGCGTCACATTTTAGCACTTGTTTTTCTGCTTTGTTGTAGGCAAAAGACCACAAGCCAATTCTACCTCACTTCTTTGTTTTGGTTGACTTTACCCAGAATGCCCTGTGCTATAATCCACTCGCTGCTTCTGGATCAGTCTGCAGTCCACTTGCCATTCACATATGCATTCGAACCATGTCAGAGTTCCCAGAGCGGGTATTTTTGGTTTGTTTTTGTTGTTGTTGTTTCAAATCAGTCAACATAATAAAGTGTGCTGGATAATGAAAATACATTGCTGAATACTCTAGCCTTTGGTAAAAAGACAGAGAAACTTGTAAAAAACAAATAATCATGCAAGTGAAAATTATAGAGCTTGTTTTAATTTACCGTGCAATTCATAGATTTTTTTGGTCATTGAGGCAGGTTTAATCAATTGTGCATTCACTCTCCCCAAAACAAACCAAACTTTTTACACAAATAAATTGACTCTGAGTTACCTAACCATTGGCAAAGCATGAGTTAAACCTTAACTAGTGGTTAATCTAAATGCAATATTTAGATTATTTTACTGATCAGACTTTCCCTCCATTTCCTCCTCAGTCACTCCAACCAGCAGCCAGGTCTGCCTCCTCCTGTTTCAGTTCTGTCCCTTTCTGCTTGTGGAACTGATTGAAAGTCTTCTTCATGCACACAAGGCAGCCACTGTGCACCGCGGTTCCACTTTGAGCTGAAATGTTCATTCAAATGCAAGCTTCAAGCCTGTTTGCGTTCTAATTACATTAATCTGGAACCTTTATGAGATTGCATGGTGCAGTGATAAATGATAATTGGAGGCGCTGCTCCTCTCACTGTCCTCCTTGTGTCCTCCGGAGAGCGGAGGGTGAAGACATGCGTAATTACATGCTCCTGTAAATCGTCCCAGAACAGCTCCACCTCTGGTGCCTTTGCTCCTGAAATAAACGCCAGAACAGAACAGAACCGAACCGAACCATCCTGTCCTGCTTGACTGCTTTCTCTGTCCTTAATTTCTGAGAGTTTCCTGCATATTTATTTTGAAAGTAAGACAAAAAATGTTTTTGAAGTTCCAGATAATGTTTCTAAGTAGTATTTTAACGTACGTATTTATGTTTACCAACAACAACAAAAAACTTACTTTGGAAACAAATTATTTGCTAAAATACAATAAGATTTACTTGTTGTCTGGTCTCTTCCTTGTAAATGTACATGAAATGTTTTTTACAGTGTTATTTTAGAATTTCTGCAACCATTGTACAATGCAGCTCTGTTTGGGTTGCTAGGTAATGGGACTAGGTAACGCCGCAGTGGCCATTGATTGTGACTTAACAATCAGGAGGTTTTAGAAATGGCTTGTTTTGCAGACAGACCCAAACAGAAGTATAAAAATCCACATTGTGAATTTTGCTTGAAAGGTCTGTCTTGATCATTTCAAGACAAACTTTGAAATGTAGGTTCTGCTAATTATGTTGGTCATAATTAGGAGGACCAACATGAATTGAAATATAACGTCTCTGTTGTGTTCTATCTACAGAGTCTGGGTCAGGCCGGCCAAGCTGAGAGCAAGGTGGCCAAAGAGAAGCTGGTCAAAACCCTGGAGCTCTGTCAGTTTGTGGTCAAGCACATTCACCAGCAGGTGGGTGGGCTCCTGGTCATCAAATAAACCTAGAATCAAAAAAAGGAAAAATCAACACAGTGCAGTTTTTGCATTTTCTATTTGTGCAGAAATTGTTTGTGGACCTGGAGCAGCTAAAGAAGGTCCTGCAGTCCCTGACCAGCAATGTCTCGTTCAAGAAGACGGGGAAACTGGAGGACACATACTGGGCCGTGATGAAACACTTTGGAGTCATGTAAGTCTTAGTGATGTCTTTAGAAACACACATTTTTGTATTAATAGTTGGGCTGCAACTAACAGTTATTTTAGTAATTGATTATTGTATTAATTATTCAGATGATTAATCGAATAAAAGATTGGCACATTCTGCAGATTTTTTTTACATAATCCTTTAAATAAAATTTGATACAATGTTAGAAATGCATTAAGTGATGCAAATAAACACAAATTTATTATTTTTTTAAATAAGAAAATGAGCATTTTATTGCCTAAACTTCTATGGGTTTAAATTAATCAATTAACAATTGGATAGTAAAAGGTGCTTTATGAATAGTTTTGCAAGATTTGAAACAAATGAAGCTACAATTATGCCACTTGAGGAGTTTTGGGTTGAACATATTTGTCGTTAAAAAAGGTTTTTATATAAATGCAAAATGTATTTATATTTATGTACAGTTTTGGCTTACCTTCCGCTTCAAGTGTGTTGTTCCCTCAGCAATTGGCCTTTTTTCAGCCTGAATATTTTAACAATTTATTCATTACTAAACTAGATGACCATTATTTCAATAATTGATTAATCACAGTTAATTGTTCCAGCCCTAATTCACAGTCTGGTGTAGCTTATAAAAATGCTAATTTCATTTGGTTATAGCTTTTATATTTTGATTCTAGGAGGCCCAAAGTTGAAAAGACAAAGCCCAGCAAGGACAGCGAGCAGGAGGCCGCTCCCAAGAAGATGAAAGGTTTCCTGCCAGAAACAAAAAAACGGAAAAAGCGCAACAAGCCTGTTTTGGAGCCAGCAGGGGACAAGCTGGCCTCGGACACCAAGCCAGGGGAGCAGAAAGGAAAGGCCAAAAAGAAACAAGACAAGAAGACTAAACAGAAACGTCCAGCTGATGGTTCTGTTGCGTCACAGACCATCCCGGCCAAGAAGAGCAAAATGCAACCTGACAGGAAAGCTGGCAAAAAGAAGAAACCCAAGCAGAAGAAGGGAGGAGAACAAATATAATGTGGACTATTTAAATTGAAACAGAAAATAACATTTTAAATAAAAGCTTTTTGTTTCTTTATTGCTACCACATCAGGTTTAACTGTATCTTTACTCCAATATATACAAAATAAAACGTGGAGATTTGTAGGACGTGAAGTGAAAGTTTATTTTTTTCTAACGTGACTGCTGTTGATGGAAAAAACCCTGAAACAATAAAATATTCTTCTCTGTCTTTAAATCCACCAGTTTCTCATAATTTCAGTTTATTATGCAGCATGATATTCTATTCAGCATTAAATTAAATTCCCTATTCTGGATCTGTGCTGCTCAGGGTGGCAGCCCGTTGGAGTAGCTTTTATTTTCAGTGAGATTTTATTTTATTATTTTTTTAAGCTTTCATTTAATGTCACAAATATGGTAAAAACATATTTTTGTAAAAGTTTTCTACTGCAGATTTAATGAGAAAAAGCAAAATGAAAAGCTTTTTTGCATCACCTTTCTAAAGCTGTCCGTCCTGCTCCACATCTGGCAGTCACATGGATCCATCCTCCTTTGTATGGCTCGAAGGTAGAAAGCATCTGGATACACAATTTATCTCTGATGAATCGTGTTTATCAAAGACGATTGTATCCCGATGCTTTCAGAAACCATGTCCAAAGTTTTATTGGACATTTGGTCAATTGTAAGTCTTGGTGTGAATGCTAATGTGCCCTTAGGCTCATTGATGAATCTCATGAGTCATCCTCTTTAGCAGCAGGCTTTTTTTTCTCCTCCTTCACTGACTTTTTAGTCGGACAGCTGAAGAAGTGTTAAATAGAAAAGAGCATAACATAATGAGTCATTAAAAGCAGCCGGTAAGATTCTCATTTAATTACAGTGAACTGTTACATTTCTAACTGCAAACTGTTCAAAGTGAAATTCACTCATACATGGCATATTCAGAGCATGCAAAGCTTTGAACACAGAAACACAATATAGAGAGTTCAGACCTTCTGATGGATCCAGTCGTACATCTAATGTCAGTGGGAAAATTGAATTTTTCAAGATTTCCTTCCTACAACGAATGGAGAAAGTCTTACAGAAAAATCAGTTGTAACACCAGTCAATAATGAATGTCTGCGCTCTATTATTAATTAATAAAATCATTTTTTGTTTTTTACAGTTGAGCTGTACCTATAATAAAAATGAAATAACAGCCTTCTCTGGTCTTTGTGATAAACTTGAACAATTAGTGTATCAAGTACTTATTTTCCCCTCTGTGCAGTCCAGGATACAAGTAAAACCTGAGTGAATATAAAACTATTGAGTGACTTTTGTTTTTGTCTCAAGGCTCTGGGTATCCCTGTTGCTTTTGCACGTTTTCCTGTGACACTTTCTCCTTCCACTCAACTTTCCCTTTACATTAATTTCCCTCATGTTATTGGCAGCCTGCACAAAAAGGACCGTATGATTGATTGTCAAGTCAGCAGTTCACACCATGATTGTGTAGGCAATAGTATTTCTTTATAAATGTCTTGTTTATTGGTTAAATTTCCTGAGAAACCAAATTTGATGTCTTTCATTAGTGGTAAGCCATTATGTCATGTTCCGTGTTTTTCTGTTGTGTTTATTTGAGTTTTCTGTGTCCTGAGTCTCCTCGTTGTCCTGTCTTCCCCTTGATTGTTCCCAGGTGTGTCTTGTTCCCCTGATTACCCTCAGTGTATTTAGTCCCTCCTGTGTCCTTTGTTCCTCGTCGGGACCTTGTCGTATTTTTGTCATTGTCTGCCTGTAAGACTAGATGCTACCGGTGTGAGCCCTGGCTTCCGCTCAGCCGTGCTGCCCAGCCGCAGACTACGTGTGTTGACTGTATTTTTCTGGACTATTTTGCTATTAAATCACCATCATTCAACTTACCTGGGTCTCTAGCGTCTGCCTCACCACCTCCACCACCACAATCCATGACACATTATCATCAAAATTAAACATTTGAAATAGATCACTGTGTGTAATGCAACTATTTAACTCCCATCTCCAAAATTCTGTTACTGAAATAAACTTTTTGATAATTTTCTAGCTGTTGAATAAATTGATAGAACAATTCATTTTAGATCCAAGTGAGACTTTTTTTTTTAATGTATTATAACATAAAATTATAATTTGATTTGATAAAAGGGTACATAATTGCCAAGGAAAAAAAACAAGTTCCAACACCCATCAACCCTCAGAGTGAAATGTTGTATTTCTTATTTTTCATTAAAGAGGATTGTGCTGCAAGTTCAGTGTTTTGGGTTGAAACTGCGTACCTGGGTGAGTCACCTTTCTGCTCTGCATGCTCAGACTGAAACAACTGTAACTGCATTACATAACACTCTAAGCAGGAGAAATATCCCTGGCCTTTGTTCTGGATTGGATGCTGCAAAGCCTTTGTGCAATAAACAAAGGTTTGCAATCACACAGGTCCCTAATTCTGCTGTCAAGAAAATGATGCAGTGTCCCCCCAAATGGATTACTATACAGGACATGAAGTCGCTCAGCCATAAATCTGCAGGAGTGTTAGCGGGCAGTCGCCTCATCCATCAGTAATCTCATCTTAAAGCTCCCCTCTGCACTGCAGGGCCCAACGAGGAGACTAACAATGGCAGCCAGTGTTTATTTGTGCTAGTTGTTTGTTTCCAGTTGCACTGCTGTAACTTAAGCTCTCTATGATTAGGATATGCACAAAGACCACTGCAGAGTGGAAAATAATGAATCAGTTCACATCATAGGTTTGTCAGAAAGCTAAAAGAGACAATGGACTGCAAATTTCCCCCGCACAATGTTAGAGACAGAGCTTCGGAGTTAAATCCATATTTTAATCAAGAAGCAATTATATGTCCACTTGGATTTAAAAGAGTGGCAAAAATTCACAATTATCTGCCAGTTTCCTTGATATCATCCATCCATCCACCCACCCACCCATCCACCGCTTATCCAGGTCGGGTCGCGGGGCTAGCAGCTTCAGAAGGGAGGCCCAGACTTCCCTCTCTCCAGCCACTTGTTCCAGCTCCTCCGGGGGAATCCCGAGGCGTTCCCAGGCCAGCCAGGAGACATAGTCCCTCCAGCATGTCCTGGGTCTTCCCCGGGGCCTCCTCCCGGTGGGACATGCCCGAAACATCTCACCAGGGAGGCGTCCAGGAGGCATCCTAACCAGATGCCTGAGCCTCAACTGGCTCCTCTCCATGTGGAGGAGCAGTGGCTCTACTCTGAGTCCCTCCCGGATGACCGAGCCTCTCACCCTATCTCTAAGGGAGGCCAGACACCCTATGGAGGAAACCAATTTCGGCCGCTTGTATCTGAGATCTCGTTCTTTCAGTCATAACCCAAAGCTCATGACCATAGATGAGGGTGTAGAAATGTAGATTGACCGGAAAATCGAGAGCTTCGCTTTTTGACTCAGTTCTCTCTTCACCACGACGGACCGGTACAACGCCCGCTTCACGGCGGACGCTCCACCAATCCCCCTGTCGATCTCCCGCTCCCTTCTTCCCTCATTCATGAACAAGATCCCAAGATACTTGAACTCCTCCACTTGGGGCAGGACATCCCCCTCAACCCGGAGAAGGTACTCTACCCTTTTCTGGCTCAAGACCACGGTCTTGGAGGCACTGATCCTCGTCCCAGCCACTTCACACTCAGCTGCGAACCGCTCCAATGAGAGCTGCAGATCACGTCCCGATGAAGCCAATAGGACCACATCATCCACAAAAAGCAGAGATGGATCCTAAGACCACCAAATCGGATCCCCTCAACACCTCGGCTGCACCTAGAAATTCTGTTCATAAAAGTTATGAACAGAATCGGTGACAAAGGGCAGCCCTGGCAGAGTCCAACCCTCACCGGGAACGAGCCCAACTTATTGCCGGCAATGCGGACCAGACTCTGACACCGGTCATACAGGGACCAGACAGCCAGTATCAAAGAGCCCAGTACCACATACTCCTGGAGAACCCCCCACAGGGCACCTTGAGGGACACGGTCGAACGCCTTCTCCAAGTCCACAAAACACATGTAGACCGGTTGGGCAAACTCCCATGCACCCTCCAGGACCCTGCTGAGGGTGTAGAGCTGGTCCAGTGTTCCACGACCAGGACGAAAAACACACTGTTCCTCCAAAATCCGAGGTTCGACTATCCGACAGACCCTCCTCTCCAGTACCCCTGAATAGAGCTTGCCAGGGAGACTTTTAAGAGTGTAATCCCTCTATAATTGGAGCCCACCCTTCGATCCCCCTTTTTGAACAGGGAGACCACCACTCCAGCCTGCCAATCCAGGGAACTGCCCCCGATGTCCATGCGATATTGCAGAGTCGTGTCAACCAACACAACCCTACAACATCCAGAGCCTTAAGGAACCCAGAACGAATCTCATCCACCCACGGGGCCCTGCCACAGAGGAGGTTTTTGACCACCTTGGCGACCACGTCCCCAGAGATCAGAGAGCCCAACCCAGAGTCCTCAGGTTCAGCTTCCTCAATGAAAGGCATGTTGGTGGAGGTCTTCGAAGTCTTCAAAGTATTCCGCCCACCGACCCACAACGTCCCGAGTCGAGGTCAGCAGCACACCACCCACACTGTAAACAGTGTTGGTGCTACACTGCTTCCTCCTCCTGAGACAAGTGAACCAGAATCGCCTCAAAGCCATACGGAAGTCTTTCTCCATGGTCTCTCCAAACTCCTCCCACGCCCGAGTTTTTGCCTCAGCAACCACCCGAGCTGCAAGCCGCTTCGCCCGCCGGTACCCATCAGCTGCTTCCGGAGTCCCACAGGCCAAAAAGGTCAGACGAGCGCAGAAGTCCAACAACCGAACACCACTCGAGTTCAAATCGGAGGGAGCGTTCCTCCCAACCACGCCCCTCCAGGTCTCACTGTCATTGCCCACGTGAGCATTGAAGTCCCCCAGCAGAACGAGGGAGTCCCCAGTAGGGGCACTCTCCAGTACCCCCTCTAAGGACTCCAAAAAGGGTGCGTAGGCTGAACTGTCATTTCGCCCGTAAGCACAAACAACAGTCAGAACCTATTCCCCCACCCGTAGGCGGAGGGAGGCTACCCTCTCGTTCACCTGGGTAAACCCCAACGTACAGGCGCCGAGATGGGGAGCAACAAGTATGCCCACTCCTGCTCGACGCCTCTCACCGTGGGCAACTCCAGAGTGGACATACATCCAGCCCCTCTCAAGGAGACTGGTTTCAGAACCAGAGCCATGCGTCGAGGTGAGACCGACTATTTCTAGCCGGAACCTCTCAGTCTCACACACCAGCTCCGGCTCCTTCCCTACCAGAGAGGTGACATTCCACGTCCCAAGAGCCAGTTTATGTAACCGTGGATTGGACCGCCAGGACCCCCTCCCTCGGCCATCACCCATCACTCACTGCACCCGGCCCCTGTAGCCCCTCTCATAGGTGGTGAGCCCATTGGAAGAGGGACCCAGTTTTCTTCTTCGGGCTGGGCCCGTCCGGGCTCCATAGGTAAAAGCCCGGCCACCAGGCGCTCGCCAACGTGCCCCACCTCCAGGCCTGGCTCCAGAGTGGGGCCCGGTGACCCGCGTCCGGGCGAGGGAACACAAGAGCCAAAGTTGCCTTTTTTCATAGGGGTCTTCGGGCTGCGCTTTGTCTGGTCCCTCCCCTAAGACCTGTCTGCCTTGGGTGACCCTACCAGGGGCATGAAGCCCCAGACAGCAAAGCTCTTAGGATCATTGGGGGACTTAAACCTCTCCACCGCGATAAGGTGGCAGCCTGAGGAGAGGCACTTCCGATTCAATTAACTCAAAACTTAATTTAAATACAAAAATTAATTAAATGTGTCATAGTTCATCAACCAAATTGCTATTCTCATTGTGGATGGTGATGCTGTGGCGAAGAAAGATTTCTGATAGCTATCAGTCTTACAACAAATCTGAAGAAGACTCTGACTGAAGACTGAAACTAAAATCAAAATCTGGAAAAAAAAAAATGAAGTGAATTTCAATGATTTTAAACATGTCATACATTGAAAATAGATATTTCAAGGACTTTATTATAGATAGATGAATTTAAGAATTTTATAAGGACGTACAGTCACATTTTCCACTTAGAGCCAACTTGATATGGCTCTAAGTGGTCCATTGGTCATTTTAATGCTCTTTGGCAGGTTATCTTTGTCTAATATTAACATTAATTTGATGACCTGAAACAACTGAGGGTGACAGAAAAGCAAAAACAAAAACATATTTGTGTAAGAGGTATTTTGAACACCCTCTTTAGCTCTTTACCACTTCTTTTGCTTGCAGCTGAGGTTTTTTATTTATTTATTTTTTGGTACTGTACCCTTGAAGTCCCAGCTTGACGCCTCAGTAATGAAGCATATAAAGTGGGTCTCCTGGTGACAAATTGTTCTCCTCGAACCCTGACAGCAGGGGTTAGAATGAGAGCAGTGCTGTGCTCTCCTCCTGACAGTGAACTGACACTATTCATTGCTGTGAGCAGAGATACGGAGCACCAAACCAATCTGCTAATGCAGCGCAGCCGAAAAATCGCAGAGACTTGCAAACTCCAAGTGAGATGGAAGGAGTGGAGGGAGCAGCGCCTCATCAGTATGAGAAAGATGCAACTGAACACCAGTCTGATTCATCCCCTCACCTTGAAAAATCTTTTCATCTTCAAGGATTCATGCTGTAAAACACAGACTGTGAATTTTTCTAATCCATGACGCAGCCAACTGTGAAGTATTTATTATTGCAGAGCCATTTTTTTTATTTTCTTCTTCTTCTTCCATATCTGTGCTTCTCTTATTAAAGTGTCTCCTTTGGAGTCTGCTGCTCCTCAGCAGATATGTTGGCAGGTTGTACACAGAATGCTAGTTTAATGACTCCTTCAAGATGGAATCCTATTAATTAGCACTCTCAGTGGTTTATTTATCAGGCCTTGAGGGAGCAAGGAGCTCTGAGCTCCACTACTGCTTGAAGGAAGTCCAGATGAATGCGCTAATTACAGCAATGTTTCTCACACCTCACCTTTTACAGATTGCATCTCATTATTATAGAAATACTGAATATCTTCAGTAAATCTCCTGCTGTGTTCTTTCTGAAAGCTTTCATTTTTATGGTTGCTTCTTGTTGGAGTAGCTTTTTTGACTCCTGCTTTGCTCCTTTTTTTTTTTTAACTTTCTGGCTATTGTTATAAGGTGTAACTGTGGCAGCAAAGTATTGTTTTTACAACTGAAATGAGCTGATTATCATTTCAAAATCTTAAAGGATGCCTGAACTATGACCCCAAATTCCATAGGAGTTGTAAAGGACTCTTCATGGATGCAGAGCATGACTGAAAAGAAGAGCGAGAGAGGAGTAATTTTACACTATTTCTTCCATCAATTACATATATTTTTTTATTTTCTAATATTTTAATTAAATTGTTTTATGGATCTATTCATTTTTTTAATGGGTGAGGATCATGTCCCCCATTTATCTGCCTGGCTTTCTAACCATACAGCCAAACAGATTGAGAGAGGAACAGAATGAGGTGAATTAACAATGTCTGCCATCCAGGACGCGTTCCTGTCCTTTATCTGCTGCCTGGAAATTAAACTATTGCTATGACAATCATGAAGCTGTCATATAGCAACAGTCGTCAGTCAGAAGCTTCTTCAGAGTCATTGTAACACTGAAACACAGAAACCATTCCTCTCCACGGCATCCCTGCCCACAACAAAAACTCTTTGAGGATGCGTGCTACGGAGCCCCCTAAAGGACGGAGAAAAATTTTCTTTTGCGTTTCCTCGCTAAAGTATTGCATTTTCTCTTAATAAGTTTTGCGTTCCCTCGCAATAAGCAAATATGTCCTGGTCTATTATACAGTTAGAAATGTCAATTTGAAATTTCCAATATGTACACACTTAAAGAAGTGAAAACGTGTTTAAAACTGAAAATTGATTTATTCACTACGAAAGTGTACTGCTATCACGGAGGAAAACATTAGTTATATTGTACAAACATGATAATTTATTGTTTAAAGTGTTAAGAATCAAAGAAGAAGAACTTGATTTAGCTCATTGATTTATTCCTCTGTTTTCCCGGATTCTGGAGTCTAAGCATGCGCAGGGAAAAAGAGCGATCATACGACCTCAGATTTCAGATATCTAGAGTTTTATCCAGAGAATTCAAATGCATACAAATGTTACAATAAGCATCTCACCCAGAAATCAACAGTCCACAAAAATAGAAAAATACTTGCAATGAGTTTAAAAAGAAAAACAAAGATGCATCTTTGGGAATCACTCACTCAGCACAAAGAGATTCGAATTCTCTGTTGCAAACGAAAACTTTTATAAGACTGTGTATTTCATACATTTGCATATTAGGAGGTGTGTTTTCCCTTTGTGGGGGCTGTCTTAATGTTAATTTTATTACCTCTGGGGCCTGCTAAAACACCCAGCTCTTCTCGTTCCAGCCTACTGGCCATACGTGATTTATGACGTGCAGCTGGAGCGTTATCTCTGCCTCAAAATGATTCAACAAGAAACTAGTTTGTATTTTTAAACAAACTCGCACAACATCTAATGCTAAATAATAACTATAAGTTTGGATCTAAGAACTAAAGTGTTTTCTGTTTAAAGAAGAACTCTTTTTGAGAATATCAGAAATATTTTAAAGTAAAGTAGTTTTCTGAATCTATTGTATTTCAGTAATATAAAATGCATGCAAATAGTGTGATTACAAAGTAACTAATTCAAAACATGTTGTTTAATGTTTAAGGAACATATTTTCTTAATTCTAGTATGGATAAGATCTTTTTTAAAACGTTTTAATGTCCTAGTGAACTTTTGAACCATACCAAAAGAATTTGTTAATTGCCTGGCAGACAGCCTCCCTGTCTGTATAGCAGTTAAGGGAGTTCCACTATAAACCCTCCTTATAGATTTATGTAAATTCAGAGAGTGGCCAGTTGGTTTGGTTTGGATCTTTATCTAAATTTATGTGAACATAGAGTGTACTCTAACTTTCCATGGTATATTTCATATGCATCAAAGTTACCCTGTGTACTATTGTGCTAATTTAAAATTACATTTCAACAAAAGGTAATATTCATATTGTAAAACGTAATAGTTATTTTGTATAAACGTGATGATTTCATGTCCAGGAGGTGGCGGTAGTGTGCGTTTCGTGCAGGCTAGCGGAGCGGCTAACGGAAGCTAACAGGTCAAGTTTTCCTTTTGCTGCTTGGTCTAAAATATGGAGACATACTGATGCTGCTGTAACTGGGTGTATATTAATAGTTATATATTTACACAACAATGTTTTCTTTAATGTATTTGTCAGTTTTCATCTGGCTGTTCTTGTGTTCTTCTGTCTCTGTTATGGGGGGTTTGGTCCTCCAGCCCCGCCTTACTTTCTTCTTCTCTTGTTCAGGGTCCTCCAGGACTGTTATAAATGTTAAATTATTCATTTCCTCTTCCCTTTTGTCATTCGTTCCACTGGGGAGAGGCAAGTTTTGTGGTCCATTGGAACCCTTTCATTCATATTCTTCAAATGTTTATTTTTCCATCTGTGTTGATTATATGCGTTTGAATATTTTCATTTGAGTTATTACTCCTTTATAACATTATGTTGTATAGATTGGGCTGGAGAACTGGAGCACATGCTATGTGCTAATGCTAATATCTCCCGATTGACAGATCAATAAACGGAGACTGCCTCCAAACCCAGACTTGATGCTTTGTGGTTTGTCTGATCACCACACACACAACGCAGAAGTCCACCGGTCACATTACATCACATTGTGATTCAAATTAGTAATAGTATGCACACTCGGAGTTGAACATGGTAAGCAAAGGCATGTCAGTAGAGTTATGACTGAAGACTCTTTCATTCCGTCATAATCGCCCTTTCGCCAGTTCCCGAATCGGAAGCCAACTTCAGCTCCGTTCCAGTCGGCCAGTTAGAACATAGAGGCTCGAACTGACACTTACTTCTGTGCGACCCGTTCTGTTCCGGATGCTCAGATTGCGCATGCGTCTCTTAACAGACGCATACTATCACGTCTCTGTGCACACCCAGGTCTGTTTACCAGTTTTTGGAACCCGACCAGAACCCCTCAGTGTTTTTACTTTGAGAAATAATGAGATTTGGTTTAGTATAAAAACAGACAGAAAATGATCAAATGTTACAAGCTATACATGTCATACAAATATAACAGATGCAGAGTTACATTTTCCGTCCAGCGCTGGGCCACACTTAACTCACTTTATGGATGCAACCAAGTGAGGCAAAGATTGTAGCGAGTTTAGCTTTTATTCTTCTCTGCAATCTGTACCCTCCATAAACGGTAGTCTAGTCAGTTTCAGTCTGTTTATGTATGACTGATGGTGACAGTCACTTATAAGCATGGTTATGTAAGCTGCAGCGTGTTTGTGTGTGTGTGTGTGTGTGTGTGTGTGTGTGTGTGTAGGGGTGTGTGTGTGTGTGTGTGTGGATAGAGGAAAACACAGAATCCTTAACAGTTCGTACAATATGAATATTATGTTTTTAGAATATAACTAACACTTTATCAGGTGACAACGCTCTAATTGTTCTCCTCCATGATACACACTTCCGTAGTGAATAAATCGCTTTTCAGTCAGTTGTTTCACCTTAAGATCACGTTTTCACTGAGGCTCTTTCAATATGTATATATGAGACATTTGTGACTGTATCCAAAACAGACCAGCGTGTATTTGCTTATTGCGAGGGGACGCAGAACGTAAAAGGAAATGCAAAAGAATAGTTTTCCCCATGTCGTCTAGTGGGCTCCGTAGCAGGCTTTGCTAGATCCATCCGTGGTCTGTTGTTGTGTTTTTTCTAAATAAAATCATTCACATGCAAGCTGACAAAGCTTGCATGTGAAGCTTGCACAGAAGCTAAAAGTTGCTGTTGTTAAGCTGCGGCTGGTCGTGGCAGCCTCCACCTGCATCTGTGGCCGGTTGTCTCACCCTTTGCCACGACCTGCTGAGGGTGTTAGGTCACTGGCAGGTCATGACCACAAATTGAATTTAATTTTAAAAAATTTGTAAAAAAAAATAAATAAATAAAAATTCCAGGTTAAGTTAAAAAAGTGAGCTATTGTTACAGGTTAATTTTCTAAGCTACAGAAAAGTAATTGTGATGCACAAATATAAAAATTTGAGTCAATGTAGATATCCAATAGTAATACTGCTGTTAGGGTGTAATTTAACAGTATTTTATTTGATCAATTGTTTTTATTTAATTACTCAATAAGATAAGTGATAGAATATTTGATGACTAAAATAAGTGTTTACAAGAGCCCTGCTGTAGTGATTGATGAGTAGTGAAGAATGAGAACAGATTGGGACAGGTCGAGCGATTTGTGACATTACATTCCAGAGGTTTCCACATGAATACATATTATGATTGCATAATGGTTTACCTTCTTATCTGTGTTGCTCATCATTTGGCTGTGCCAGTATTCTACCATTGTCATAAAATGGTGGTGGTGGAGGTGGTGAGGCAGCACGCTGGAGACCCAGATAGGTGAATGGTGAGTAATTTAATGAAAATAATCCACAAAAACACAGTCAACAGAGTCCGCGGCCAGGCAGCACGGCTGAGCGGAAGCCAGGGCTCAACGCCGGTAGCAACTGGTCATACAGGCGGCTGACAAAAACAAAGGACAACGATGTGCAACAACAACGACAAATCTGACAGACAAAACGAGACAAGGAACACAAAGGACACAGGAGGACTAAATACACTGAGGGTAATCGGGAACAAGACACACCTGGGAACAATCAAGGGGAAGACAGGACAACGAGGAGACTCAGGACACAGAAAACTCAGAATTAAAACACAGAAAAACACAGAACCTGACAACCATTCCTCTGCCTTATCACTGAGCGCTGACTTTCTATTGTCTGTGACAAACTGCAACCTCTGGTGATTTTCCTGGCTACTCACCTCCAGCCTAGCTATTAACCTCTTACTTTTTAGCCATCTGTAACTGCTACTGTCCATACAGTCGTCGATAAATTCCCTTTATTCCCACTCAAATCCAATCTTCCAACTAAGAAGCAGACAGATTTTAATGTCTCATATATCGGTTGACAAAAGAAGGCGTCTCACCCAAATGAATTACACCAAGCTTCATCTGTCTAAGGCAAAAGTGTTTTGCAATTAGGTCCAATAAGTATTTTTCACTTGATAGCAGTGAACATTGGAATTACTTAGAAATATACATATGTATATCATTACACTGGGAAGGGGAGATTATGAGCAATTATTTTAGTAGTCGATTACTAACAATAAATCTGGAGATTTTTCATTTCTCCACTTAAGGCTTTTTTTAATCTATACAAAATTAGAAAGGCATTAAATAGTGCAAATAAATGATTCTATTTTTAAGTAAAAATGAAAATAGCTAAGGTCAAACCAATGTATAAAACTGGCGACAAACACCTCTTCACTAACTACAGGCCTGTGTCTCTTCTCCCACAATTTTCTAAAATCCTGGAAAAACTATTTAAGAAAAGACTGGAACAATTCATAGAAAAAACATTCACTACTTATCAGCAGTCAATATGGATTCAGAGCAAACCGGTCAACATCACTGGCCGTAACTGACTTAATAGAAGAAATAACCAACGCAACAGATAGTAAAAACTGGCAGTAGGGATATTTATAGATCTAAAGAAAGCTTTCGATACAATAAAATCATGAAATCTTACTTAAAAAATTAGAACGCTATGGAATTAGGGGAGTAGTTTCTGACTGGATGAGGAGTTACTTAAAGAGCCGGAAACAATTTGTGAAATTGGGAGAGGTGGAATCTGATTGGCAGGAGACTGTCTGTGGAGTACCACAAGGATCAGTATTGGGACCAGTTTTATTTAATCTTTATATAAATGATATCAGTAAAGTGTCCAATGTATTAAAATTTATCTTATTCGCTGATGACACAAATATTCTAGCCTCTGGCGACAATTTAGAACATCTTCTCTCAACAGTCACTTCAGAGATTAGTAAGTTAAAGATATGGTTTGACCATAACAAATTATCCCTAAATTTGGACAAGACGAAAATTATGGTCTTTGGGAACTGTTATAAAAATACTGAAATCCAAGTTCAAATAGAGGACGTAACTCTACAAAGGGTTTTTGCTAATAAGTTCCTCGGTTTAATAATAGATGACAAAATCAGTTGGAAACCTCATATTACACATTTACAGAGTAAACTCAGTAGAAGTATATCCATATTGGCTAGAGCTAGACATGTATTGAATGCTAAATCACTTCATATTCTATATAACTCCCTGATTTTACCATACTTATCATATTGCTGTGAAGTGGGGAGTTAATTACAAGAGCTCTTTACATCCGGTAACCGTCCTACAGAAAAGAGCCATTAGAATCATCCATAATGTCGGTTATTATGACCATACAAATCCGCTCTTCATAAAATCCAGAATTCTCAAATTCGACAAGCTTGTAGAATTTAAAATGGCTCAATTTATGTTCAAAATATCGAAACAGTTGTTACCTGAGCACATACAGAGCATGTTTTCTGAAAGAGAAGGGGGGTATAACTTCAGGGTCACTCAAACTTCAAGATCCGCAAATTCAGAACAACAAGGAAAAGCTTCTGTATTTCAATTACAGGTGTAAAGTTATGGAATAAGTTACATGAAGATTTAAAACAAAGCAACAGTTTAACGCAATTCAAAGAAAGTACAAAGAGGTAATTTTCAATAGATACACATACGTGTAATAGAAAGCAATAAGGTGTGTATTGCAGACAACTTGGTGTAAGGGTTAAGAAAGACAAACCAGCATAAAATGGGAAAATGAATAGGTAAATATTAGTAACTGTTACTTCTGACTGACACTTTGATTTTGATTTTTTTAATGACAGTAGGATTCTACAGTCTCAAGTGTTTAGGGGTAGGAGTTTATAAGTTCTCACTTCTTCCTACCCCATTTTGAGCATGATATGTCAACTGAAACAAAAAATCTGTATTTTCTCTTCTTTCTTATGCATTTCTTGTTACTGTGCACTATTTTATTTTTATATTTGTATCATGTTCGAATAAATTTCATTAAAAAAAAAAAATAAAAAAAAGAATTAACATGTTATTGCCTAAAAAGGCAGAAATAGCAGAAATAGTAAATACTTGTTCATTTATGTCAAAGGATGAATCTGCTGCTGAAAATACTTCTAGCTCATTCTGCTTGAGTTAATATTAACACATTGTAAGGTTATTATGGTATAGATTTGTGAAATAACTGCTTAATAATAACTGATTACTAATTGGATAGAAGACGATGCCTAATAGAGTTCAGCTTTTTTGCAAAATTTGAATTAGATAATGGTAGAATTAGGGATGAGAAATTCTTATTAGAATATATTTGCAATAATTTTATGTTAAATGCATTTCATGCATTTAAAATAAGATTTAATAAAATTTGTACAGTTTTGTAAGCATGTTGCCTTTTTGAGACTTTATGAGCCAGTTAACAATTAATCAATTACTCAGTTGACAATTATTTTAATAATTGATTTGTCAAAATTAATCCGATTAATTGTTTCAGCCCTACATCACATGCTGTACTATAGATATTTAACAATGCTAATGTCTGTTTGTGTTAATCAGAATTGTCTTTGTTAATAGAACAACTTTAATGTGTGAATTGCTCTGAACAAAGCATATGCTTAAATATAAATGCATTAGTCATCTTTCACTGAGCTCCTTCCAGTCTCCCTGAAGGGGAAGAAAAACAGTTTCATTTTGTTGCACTCAATGAGATAAGAGCAGGCCTTCAGAACATCTTCCAGGGCTCGCTGGTGTCTTGCCAAAGTTTGCTTCATATTCTCAAGTCCTTTTTTTTGTTGGGGACAATTAGGAACACGATGTTCTGGATCTTGGCCAATTATACTGACAGATGCAGACTCACTTCCTTTGACCCTCCCACAGGACATGATGTGGCTTCATTACAGAGACGTTGAGTTTAGGAAGGGAATGTTCAACCTTTGTACCAATAAAGCACATGGAAGAATTGATGGAGTCTGCTCAGGTGACTTTGCTTGTTCATGCAGTTAGCCCTGATTCTGTATTCAGTACACGTAGCTTTTAGTGCGTATAGATTACATGCTTCAACGATCCTTGCACATGAATTGCAGTGCAAGTATCACTGAGGAGATAATATTATGCACGAAGAGAGTTTGTCAATGTAATTAACATTGAGTCACACTCATTTGCAAACATGCCATGAGATACCGCATGTGTCTCAATGGAATTCATTACATAACCAAAAGTATTTACTCACCTATCCAAGTTTTCAGAATCAGGTGTTCCAAGCACTTCCATAGCCGCAGGTGTATACAGTTATGCACTTAGACATGCAGACTGTTTGCACAAACATTTGTGAAAGAATCAATCAATCAATCAAATTTTATTTGTATAGCACATTTCAGCTACAAGGCATTTCAAAGTGCTTTACATCATAAACACAAAACACAAAGGCATGCAACATAGAATAAAATACCGAGTTTTTTTTTTTTGTCACGGAATTTAAGCGCCTGTTACCGCCGGACTCCGCCGTCCATTTAACCACAGGTATTCGCCGGGCCCCGTTGCCCACAACAGGGAAAAAAAAAAAAAAAAAAAAAAAATGGGTCGCTTTCAGGAGCTCAGGGAATTCCATTGTGGAATTGTGATAGGATGTGCAACAAATGCAGTTGTAAAATCTCTTTGCTGTTAAATATTCCACAGTTAACTCTCAACTGTATTATAAGAAAATGGAAGTGTTTGCATGACAGCAATTCACCAACAAAATGGAAGGCCACATAATCTGACAGAGGGGGGTCAGCAGAGGGACTTCATGGTGCAAAGAGGTTTCCAACTTTCTGCAGTCAGTCACTACAGACCTCCAAGCTTCATGTGGTCTTTAGAACAGTGCTTCATGGAATGGGTTTCCATGGTTGAGCTGCTGAATCCAAGCCAAACATCACCAAGTGTAATGCAGAGCATCACGTGTAGTAGTGTAAAGCATGCCGCCACTGGACTCTAGAGCAGTGGAAGCGCATTCTCTGGAGAGGCGAATCCCACTTCTTCATCTGGGAATCTGATGGACGAGTCTGGGATGGTTGCCAGGAGAACGGTACTTGTCTGACTTCATTGTGCCAAGTGTAAAGTTTTGTGGAGGGGGGATTATGTAGGTTAACCGTAACCCTATTGACTGCTATAGTAAATAGAGGTGCCTTTCCTGATGCAAAAATCATCATCCAAACTTGGAAGTTGTCGGGTGTTGGAGTTAGGCTGGGTGGGGAACCTTTTCTTTCCCACCAGATGGAGCCAGAGGTTGGCAGTCGTTGGAGGGTGGATCCCGCGCACCTGTGCGTAATCGCATCATCGCAGCCAGCATAAGAAGAGCGGGCGGGCGGTTCTCCAGCGCTTGAGTGTTAACCTCCAATGGATTATCTCCCGCGGAGCCGCGGAGAAGTTCTTCCTGAGACCGTGAAGCCTGATCCAAGAACCGCCGAGACTGGCCGAGACCCGCTCTTTACCTGCCTGCCCTCCAACGGCAAACCCATCAGACGCCAACCCTCGGATCTGGACCGGACCCCCCCTCCTGTCAGTCACTCCCGCCCTCCTCCCAGCGGAGACCACATCCTTACCAGTAAGCCCGTTCCTGTACCCTGTTGATTTTTCCGTATTATTTCACTTACCTCATCTCTCACCGTATTTAGCACGGAGACGACCCTCACCCAAGACCCCCCTCCGAGACACATCACAGAATCTCTATCATTTTTGTTCCAATAAACTTATTTCATTTTACCAAATCGCATCTCCTTGTTTGTGCGCCTGCATGTGGGTCAGGCGTTGTAGCTGAGGCTGCTCTTAATTTGTAGGACGGTTTAAAGGCACTGTTCAGGTTTGTCACTGCTCTCAACCTGGAGTGTCTGTCAGAACACTACTTCTATTGGATTCAGTTCAGGACCAGATGTGGGGCAGCAGGTGGAAGAAGGAATACATGAGGCAGGATCCCTTTTACTTTCTGTATTCCAAGTTGGGTCACAGATCTTAGTCCAACAACAGTAATTGGCATCAAGGTATATTTGGTGGGTGTGGGTGAGTGCTTCAGATATGTGTGTAGCTGTGTGTGTGGTCTCCTAGAATAAACAGAAATACAGAAATAAGTTTCAGGTGTTCTATCATTACACATTACTATTACACCTTAGATAAACTAAGAAGGAAATAAATAAAGCCTAAACAAGCTTAACATCAGAATCACTATTCATAAGTGAACTAAAACAAATGAATTAATATCAATGTCTGTGCGCCTGTCAAGTACATCGCTCAGTGCTCTACAACACACATATATAGCCGATAGCTCGGACCTAACGGTAAATAACGGTTAACAAATAAACTCCGAATCATTCATTTAACTTCAGCAAACAATCAAATATAGTAACTTACTTGTCACTAACGCACACTTATAAGGCGATCACACATATTCTGCCCCTCTCACGTATTAGCAGTGGCTCTGTTACCCCACCTCCCCCTCTGATATCAGGAACGGTTCTCTTTCTTACGGCGATGTGATGACGTCATCGCCGCCCCCAACTACGGTATGCCCTAAGTGGCAAAAGTAACGCTGAACAGAAATCACTACGAACAGTAGTAGTTAACAAACTTAGCTTATTTAAGGGGTCCTTTGAACAGGCGTGTTGCTTCAAACATGACAGAAGTACCTTTTAGTTCTTGCCAAATATGACTGAAAAGGTTCTTCTTGTTTGAGAATATTACTCAATGCCTAAAAACAAATGTAAAGACATATATCTTTGTCATTTTTCACACTTTTTAAGTCTTCTGATTTCAAAATATAAGAAATATATGTACTCTCTTATTATTCATTGTCATCTAACTTTAGTCATCCAGCCCACCGTAACTCTTTATGTGACCCTGACATAAACAAAATCGTCAAAACTAACAGTTGTGTGTTTCATTATTTTATCAATCCAGGCAAAGCCATTTTTTTCTCTTTAATGCCAAGTTACACCAATGTGAAAAGATGTGCATCATCATCTAACTTTTAGAGTAACTTAAATAAGCTGTTGATGATAGTTCAAAGGCAACTATTTATTACTATTTTAACAGTTTAGATAATGTATGGTTTTAGTTTGTGCCAAAACAAGCTCTTGAGGACCAAGAGCTTGAGACCTGAATTAAAAATCTGTCTGACTCCCATGATCTGTGTAAAATTTTAAGAATGTGACTATCTTGAGAATCTCCAAAAAATAACTAAAAATTATAATATGATCAAACTATTCATCCAAATATTGAATAATCACCTGCAATAACTAATAGTAGCAGATGAAAAGATTTTATTGTGCAAGACACCATGGCTTTTTGTTGGCTTGCTCTCCATAAAGTAAAACCAGGAGTAAAATAAACTTATATTAGCTGTTTAGTCAGGCTGTCTGCTCCAGTAGCAAGTTTGCAGCTTATCATATGTAGATTTACTGAGATCTGGTCTGTTTTTTTAATTTTATTTTTACATCAAAAGGTGGTAGCAGATGTACTTTGGCTGTAGCCAGAACACTGAAATAAAGGGGTGAAAGTATCACACATTTATTTATAAAGTTTTATTATCACATAGTTTTCTCAGATAAGGCAGATTATATGAACTCCAGAAAGATGTTACTGCAAAACATTCCAGCTCGCATAGTGGCATACAATTTACAATAAATTTATATAATAAGTGACACAGTATTTTTATCGGGCTCACAATGATACAATATGAAGGATCAAAAAAGACTGTCTTCAACCAAACGCCTCTGCTGGAAGATTTATCAGTATAATACATGTCAGAGAATACATTAGAAATACTCAAAAATCTTAATACTCTATAAGCGCTAAAACTTTCTAGCCTATTTGACACTTTAAGGAAAAAAAGGGTTTGTGTGCATTACTACAGCAAAAGGTCTTGCATCCTGTTAAGCTATCTAAAGCTATCCACAGATGTCTAAAAGACATTGGAGGACAGTACTTGTAAATTTGCTAAGTCACTTAATGGAAGGAAAAAATACTACATAAACAAATAAGCCATTTCTATAGCATATATGCAGTTTTGCACTGCCTAACAGCACCACAACATCCATTATAGTCTAACTACATACTGATATTGTGTCAGAGAACATGCCAAGGAAGATCAGCGAGCCACCAAGGTCTGAGTTGTTCCAACATGTCTTAATAATTTAACACATTCTTGTGTCAAGTCCCAGTGAGGATTTAAAGTTTGAACATCTCTGAAGTTTAAATGAGGCAGGGCTAAATTAAATATGCAGGCAAATGCTTACAGTTTTAAAAGGACTTGTCAGCTTCCTAGATGAAGTATTAACTTATATTCAGGAGCAGGACCACACATCTGCAACACATTTAATTACGTGGCAAGCCTTCTTTTCCTCATGCTAACAAATCCACTCACTCTTCTCATTCCACTTGTCTTCCTCAGCCCTTATAATGAAACTTGTTTATCAAAGTAGAATAACATATTCCACCTATTTTCATTCTACTTGTCTTCCTAATCACTTGTCACAACTGGATATCCTCATCCCTCTAATCTTCTTTAATCTCATCTCACTTTGCATTTTTATCTCAGGTGCTTCACTTTTCTACCATTTTTAGCCCTAATTTTACTGTTTCCATCCTATCCCTCTTTATATCTTTTTGTTCTAGACATTCTCCTCATTCCTCTTGCTCCTCTTTTTTACAACACCTATAGTTTTTTTCTTTTATTCAGACCCCCAGTTCATCCTTTTCACCCTTCTCACCCCTCTCATCCTTTTATTTCTCTTCCTATCCAACCTCCCTTTTCTCGTTATGATTTTTTCCCCCATATTATGACCTAATTTCTAACTTATCTTATTCCTTGTTAAGATCTGTTGTCATTTGTCAGTCTCTTTTCTATCTGTTCTAATGTTTTCAACTTCTGTGACATAGATTTATATCAGATCTATCCCACTCATCCTCCTTGTGCCTCAATATGCCCTGCTTATGTATTATTCAGACCCAACTCATCCTTTCTGCTTCCTGTATTGTAATAACTGCTATACAACCTACTAATTCTCATCATGCTTCATTATTGATCTTATCTTATCCCTCATTTGTCTCATAAACTTATTGTAAACTTACGCCTCATTACAACTGTTTTCATCACATTAATCCTCCTCTTATCTAAATATGAACACTTATATCTCCCACTCATCCCACTTTTCTGCATCACATCCAGATTTGGGTAGTAACTAATCAGATTTACTCAGTTTTTACTTGAGTAATGTTTGGGAATGAAACACTTTTAGGAGTATATTTACTATGCTGTACCTTTTACTTTAATTTTAGTAATTTTATTATGAAGTATGCTACTCTTAATTTTCAGATACTTTACCAAATGTGAGTGACTTTACAGCATGAAGCTTGTTTTAACTAAATGCACACCTGTAGTTTTTGTTAGTTTCTTAAGTTTTATATTTAAAAAAATAATTTGGGAATTTTTTTTTTGCCTGATTTTGTTCTTTTGTAATTATACAAATTATTTTGACTTTAAAATTCCAAATTTTCCACAGAACTCCATATTTCGGTTCCACTGATGTAAATTTTAAATATCAAATACGTAATGTTTTGATCAGTTAGTGAGTACTTGAGTAGCCTTTCTACCAAATTTTTTTTTACTTTCACTTGAGTAATTTCTTGGACAATTACATTTTGGTTTCATCTAAGTAAAAATATGTTAAAATAGTTTTACTCTTACTTGAGTACAATTTTTGGCTACCCGCCTCTGGCCATGTTTCATCTTCTCATCTCACTTACTTTTCTCATGTCTCAGTATGAACTGTTCTCATGTCTTCGCTGAAACACTTTGGATATATTAATAGAACACCAGTTTACAATCGAAGCAATCTCATAGCACTATGCAAAACATATTGAATGCTAACATGTATGTCCAATGCCAACCTCGATCAAATTCATCAAAACAATTCAACTTAGTTGAAGAAGTCAATCTACTGCATCATCTTCCTTCTCAATCTTCTTTCCACACTTCAGCACATTATCCATTCATTTATCCTTTTTCCCAAGAGAATTGCTGATCCAATGGGGGTCAATGGCCCCCTCATTGAAACATGCTAACTGCTCAACTGCCCCCCCACCCCCCCCCACCCCACCCTAGAGGGTGGGGTGGGGTCAGTTTATACAAAGGCATACAGCCTTTCAAGACATCAGTGTAAAACCTAATAAATTAATATACATATTATGTATATTTATAAAATTATGGCTGCAGCGAACAATTATTTTATTTATCAGTTACTGAAGTTAATCAAAAGAAAAAATTTGCATGTTGTATAGTTTTCATTTAACCATTTAAACCTGTTTTGTATAATATTAGAAATACTTTGAAATAAAAATAAACATATAATTGAATTCCTTTTTCAATAGGGAAAACTAAAAATATTGCCCAGACACAATAACACAACATTCCTTTAGTGAATTTGAACCAGGTGAAGCTAAAGCTATTCCACTTGAGGCATATTTCATCTTAAATGCATTGGCATAGAAACTGTTTTGTATAGAACGTTTTTTCAGCAAATTTTATTTATTTAGCTTGCACTCCAGTTAACAATTAATCACTGCTAAATTAGTTAAGCTAATCTAATGACTAATCTAATTATCCGTCCCAGTCCAGTTCCAGCCTCTCCAGTAGTTGATCTGGTGCCAGTGGTTGTAGATCTTATTTTTCTTCCAAAGCTCATATGGAGTTCATGTTGAACCTGCGTGTTTACCAGAACTCTCACTTGCTTTTCTAATGTTGATGTAGCGAGGCCCTTTACAAACCAAATGTTGAGATGATGAAAGTCTGCAGTTATATCTCGGTCTATTAGTCTATTCTGCTTTCTAACCCTAGTGAATCTAAGTCGTCTACAAGCGGCAGCGATGTGGGCGGAAATGGGATTTCTTTGTGCCTTATTGCTTTTCCGGTTTATTCCACAGTCTCATTCCCTGAAGTTTCTCGCAGTTAACAGTCAACAGTCTGTTTGTCCTCGCTGTCCACGCTCCGGCTCGAGGGCTTCTCGTCACGCCTCACCGGTCGCACGATGACGCATGGCCTCGCGGGCTCCCCGGCGCCGGGGCCAGCGCGCGCGGGGCCAGCGGGGCCAGCGCGCGCGGGGCTACGACTGTCGCGCTCGTATTCCTCCTGCGCGCGCTGGATCTTCCTGTTCCGGAGCTTCCTCTTGTGGAAGAGGAACGTTGCCAGGGAAACGAGGATGATCCCCAAGAGAACGGCCACCAGCACGAGGAGCGCGAGGGTGGAAGAAAGCGGCGGGAAGAGGCTGACGCTGAGCTGCTCCGCGCAGGTGCCATTGTTAGTCTGGAGACCGCCGAGGCAGCGCTGCGGAGGCGCGGTTCTGGACGTCATCCGGTCCGCCTGGGTTTTCCCCGCTGCCGACCCCTCTTGTCTCACTGACCCCTGATATCCTTCGTGCTCTCTGGGCTCAGCGCGGTGACACCGGCCCGCACATGTGGCTACCTGCACCGAGAAGAAGACAGGCTATATGTGACCCGCTGAGCCAGAACCGGAAGAAAAAACTTGCCACCAAATCCAAATTTGACCTGCTTCGGGATCCAAAAATTAGATCTGTGTGAACAATTACTGAGCGCGCTTCTGGCTCTCTTAAGAAAAAAAAAAAAAAAAAAAAAAGCAGGCCTTGAATTAAATGCCAACATTGAAAAGTCGGGACAGTATACAGCTATAGCTCATCTACTGTAATAATAGGCCTGCAAGATCATTCATCCCTGCAGCGTTTTAGGACGAGAAACTGCTTTATGCAGAGATGAACTGATTACATCTAGACGCCAAATATAAAAGAAATCCTATAAAAAGCGGAATTCTTACCTGGCAAAGCAGTCATCACATAAAACAGTCTGTGAGCGCAGGGCTGAAATGTGTGAACCGGATCGTGGTGACGCATTTCACACAATGAGATGCTGCTGGAGCTGCTAAGATCCGATCATTCAGGGCGCCTCGGATTGCCGCAATCCTCTGTCTGCATCCAGGGCAGCGCTTCCCCACATGAACGATCAGAGGCAGCTGGAAAACCCCTCAGTATGCATCAAAGTGGGTATGGAAGGGAGCGAAACGCGATTAACAATGGGCTGTCTCTTGTTTCCCCCAGACCCGTTTGGAAGACAAAAAGTCCCCTCCTCGTTGGCGATCCGCTGCTCCTCAGCATCTGAATGAAGAGCTGCAGCTGCATTAAAGCTCCCGGCAGCCAACCAGTCAGCTGGCAGGGATGGGTGGGTTCCTCTCCTCCTCTCCTCCAGCCCCGTCGCCCCAGAAGAGGTAAAACATGCTCCTCTGCTCAACACTTTGCATATTAATAAATCATACCCAAAAGGACCATAAAAGTATTTATTCATTTGGTTTTAGATGGCAAACCCATATGAGGGTGTGGTCAGCAAATCTACATTTGAGCCTAATTTCAAGTGTTAAGTACAGTAACTGATCTGAATGTTTTCTCTTGAACCTTTTAATGATTCATTCCACGGTGTCAAACTTTCATTTTGGGCCATATCAAGATCATGAATGCTGGCAAATGGCCATTTGTGCCACAGAATACATTAAGAAAATACATGAACAATCTGTTATTATGTATTTTCCGCACATAGTGCCATTTCATTGAACAATCAAACAACTAAGTTACCATCAGTTATAAAATTCTACATTTCAAATATGACTTAAGATAAATTAAATCAAACACAGAAAGAGAATTTGAAATAACCTTTTTAACTGGTTTGTTAACCTAGATATCTTTAGATGTAGAATTTTACCATTGTAGATCATCTTTTTGTTTAAATGCTTTCAATTGATGGATTCTTTCTTGTTTCCCTCTTCCTGGTTACCCTGCAGCTAACAACGTAGCTGCAGGGTTTTGTGGTTTTCCAGAACTGAAAGGGACACATAAGGAAAAAATGTGCTCTAATATGATTTTATCAATCAAATCATTGCAGTTTTTATACGTATACCAACTTACATCAATCAGTCTCTCCAGTTTTTTGTGAAAATTCATGCAAAATCAACAAATCCCCACATTTTTCCACATCAATACATAATAATGAGTTTATTGCAAATTTTCTGCAAAAATGTCCAAAAACATTAGGTTGAAGTTATGCTAACTACTACCTGCAGGTGGAAGTATTTCTTCCTTACTTTCTTCCTTCTACTGCCTGCTATGTTACTTGATGTCAAGATATAATCTGATCCACATGAAAAGGTCTCATTTACTGCAATACATCTACAAACATCACAAAACTCCTTGCATATATTTCTAAATTAGAACAACAGAATATGTGATTTGTATTGGAAAAACAATTACAAAAACAATTGCAAATTGCTAGAGGGACTGATCTTTGTGAAAAATGTTCAATATTTAATTTCAAGAAGTACTTATCAAATTCAGAGATAGCTATTCATTAATATTTTAAAAAGTTATTATTAGGTTTTATCAATACATTTCAGTTTTTGATAACATTCATAATCTTGATATGGCTTAAAATGAAAGAATTCAACCCCCTGCTACATTGGATTTCCTCAATTGCTACAGGTTTACTGATGTGACTATTTCTTCAAGTTCTGCTTAATTTGATTAATAATTTAATTAATTGAACTGTGTGACAATTTTATATTGAGTTCTGGATAATTATTGTCCGTTTTTAAAAAGGAAATATGGACAAAGGAAGCGAAAAACAAGATGAAAGGTGATTTGGAATGGTACACAACAGTGCACATGCTTGTGTCGCAACCAGACTTTCTTGTAATCTGCACAGTGGTCTTGATCAAAAGTTTTTGGGGTTTTCTATTGACTTCTGCTATGTTTTGATATTTTTCTTTTGTCTAGTTTTTGCACCTGATAGTGACACTACAAAAGAAACCATGCCAGACCTAAAACTATCTACAGATGAGCTGCACCACATAAACATGTCAAAGACCCAACATAACTTGAGAGACGCGTCATCCTTCATTTTATTATCCTCTGTATGTCAAGTTTTCAGCTAATGGTGCTTTGGAAATAATCTTGGTGCTAAAACACAATTTTGTCACTGTGGTATCTTTAGATTTTTTGATTCATGGATTCTTCATGGAAGGGCTGCACAGTGGTGCAGTTGGTAGCACTGCTGCCTTGCAGCAAGAAGGTCCCGGGTTCGATTCCTGGTCCAGGGTATTTCTGCATGGAGTTTGCATGTTCTCCCTGTGCATGGTGGGTTCTCTCCGGGTTCTCCGGCTTCCTCCCACAGTCCAAAAACATGACTGTCAGGTTAATTGGTCTTTCCAAATTCTCCTTTGGTGTGTGTGTGTGTGTGTGTGTGTGTGTGTGGGGGGGGGGGGGGGTGTGTGGGGGTGTGTGTGTGTGTGTGTGTATGGTTGTTTGTCCTGTTTGTGTCTGTGTTGACCTGCGATGGACTGGAGACCTGTCCAGGTGACCCCGCCTCCGCCCGGAACGCAGCTGGAGAGGCACCAGCAACTCCCGACCCCGTTAGGGAGAAGAGTGATCAGAAAATGGATGGATGGATTCTTGATGGATTTGTGATAGGCTATTGGTAACAAATGCCCTAAAAACCCAGCTGAAATTATTTAGAGTAGTTATTAAATTGTACACACCCCTATGGAAATACCAAATTTTAAGGAAGCACTGATTTTTACATCAAATCTTGGAGGTTATCTAAGAAGGGCTGTAAACTACACTTCTCCTCATAATGTGATAGATTTGGAGAACCTTTGCAAAGAGGAGTAGACAGATAGAAATGTTTCCATTGACCACATATTATGCAATTTGACATTTCAAAAATAAATTTGTTTAATGGAAAGACACCAATTTTGAACAAGTACTTGTTATTGGATAAAACGTTTTGCCAGTAGAAAGAGGTGTTTTTGGATGTATAAATATTAGTTCATTTTGCAAAATTGGAATGGAAATATTGTTATTGCATCACGAGTTACATGATCAACAACCGAATGTTGCAACTGGCTGAAATCACAAAGAAGAAAACAGGAAGTGGTAGGAGAATAACGGTTTTAATGACTTAACACTTATTCATGTCTAATTATAATTGTGTTTCACAGTGGAAACTCCATGATTGCAAGATTGCCACTATTACCCTAATGTAGAAAAAAGGCAGTTGTACACACATTTGCAATGGAAACGTGTCAAGACAAGAAAAGGAGTCTCTGAACGTTACAATTATACCAAAAAAGGCTTCAACAAGTTGTTAGATTTCTTTTTTTTAGTTCATTTCACAATATATATACATTGTTTATGTAAAATCTAAAGGAAATCATAAATAAAAGAAAGAACTATAAACTTATACATGTCCCATATTCACTGAAAATTAGCTTTCTTCAACAATAAAAATACATTTGAGGTTAGAGTAATATATCAGACAAATAAACACATTTTATTGGAGATGTGACCTTCATTAAAAGTATGTAATTATATTTTGAAAGGAATTATTATAATCAGAACGCATATTTGTAATAATTTATAAATATTACTGAGTATGAAAAATTTTAGAACTTAAGATACAATTTTCTGCATCACAAAAACCTGTCATTTTAACAGGGACATACAGACTTTGAAAAGCCATTGAATGTTTTCAAAAATTGTCAAATACCAGACTTAAAATGAATGTAATAATAATAATAATAACAAGCTTGAGTAAAAAACTTGACAAAGGTTAATGTCTGACTCTCAAAAATGCACAAAAGTCCTTACTCTGCCCTTTTCATACCTGAAGATTTCTGTGTTGGATTTAGTTTTTTTTTTTTTTCCAAAAAAAAACTGGTTCACAAAACCCTCCTGCTAAAGAGAAACAGATCTCATCCTTGACTGGAAGATTGCTGGAGGCAATCTGCTCTAAATGTAATCCAAATATAGACATGAGTAAAGGAGAGCACAGCAAGGAGACATTTCCACAATGAGGCCATACCTTGACCTACTGAGCACTGAAAGAAGCTCATTCAAATCATGTTAGGTCATTTTAATCTCACACCAAGGTTTTAATATTTGTGTATAATTCATAATATTAGAAGTGGTTATGCATGTTTGAATTTTGAATGTATAATGCATACTCCCATGAAGTAATGCAGAAAATAAGTGGTGTTCAAACCAAAGCTGCAATAATAAACTGAATTAGTTCCAGGTTTTGGACTCTATCTGTTCTCTTGGCAATTTTCAGGTTGTTAGTTGATTTTATGCACATCGGCTTTTATTTTAATTAACATAAAACGTTGGTAATTAAATAAGTTTTGGTACTCAGTTATTAAATTTGTGTTAGGGATGTAAACCATTAATAAACCTACAATTAATATCAATTAATTAATTATGAGATTAAAATGAGTTCCAGTAGATTAACTAGTAGTGTTGTAGTTTGGCTACATTGTTAGCCAAACTATAGAGTTGGCTAACACTAAGTACTCTGTCATCCAGCAGTGGTTCCCAGCTGGCCATCCCTAATCAGAGCAACAAAGATGGCAAAACTGGAAATAGAAATGGTCCAAACAAACTCTTGTTTGGGATTCAAGATGCACTTTATTGTTCTGTTTTGAAATATAAGCACTGAACAAGCTTCTTCAGCTTCATCATGTTTTTTTTAAATTCAGCATATTCTAAAATATTTAGCCCTTTATGATGCAAAAAGATAGTCGCCCCCTTTTTATAAAAGAGAAAACTCAGGTTTATAAAACAAAATGCATGCGTATCAATCATCGGTCAACATAAAATCAATCAATCAACTCTTAAGATTAATTGATAACTTGGCTGTACATTTGAAGTACCTATACATTTCAAGTCCAATTTTTGCCATAGTCAATCATCTGCTTTTGTTGATACAGTGCGCCCACAGCTGCATTCAAGTTTATTGGTACCCCAAAATAAATCAATATGAAGCCTAGACGCAAATTCAAAGCGGAAGACTCTTTCGCCCCACCTGCATCATCCAATCGGCGCGTCCCGCTAATCACAGACGACCTATCAACGCTGGACCAAGCCATGTCATGGCCAATCACCGACCATGCCCCAGTTGATAAGGACGTCCATCCAAGGCGTCTTCCGCTTTGCTGCTGCGCTAAACCCACCTCCACCCCTTCTCCACCTCCACTCTCTTGGCTCTCCAGGCACATTTTGTTCACCAGCCTTCACCACAAGTGAATGACATTCCTATCAGTATCGGAAATTCTCATCCGAGCTTATTGTAAATCACAGCTCGATGTCCTCAGCTGGGGCCCGAGCGCCAAAGACTTTAATTCATGCATGTCAGTAAACTTTTCTAATTGCTTTCTTTCTCCTTCTGAGTCTCTCCAGATTGAAATGATATTACAGCAGTCATGCTGTTTTTTTCTTGTTGTTGTTAACCAAACTATAGGTTGTTTTTAATTCAACCTTTAATTTTGAGTGCATTTATTTGGTGGTGGAACAATTTCCAGCACAATAAAATATTCTTCATATTTAACAAAGCAACCTTAGTTTGGCCACTAACTTGTGTATCCGTATATGTTTCGGGATGTGGTGCATTCCTAGCAGGAATGTTTTGGTAAAATAGCATATCTAAAGAAAGTTGTCTCATGGCTCAACTTACCCCAACTTATCTTATTTGTGCCCACAGATGAAATTTGACACTTTTAACTTCAGTTTATGACCTGATGATGTAGTTTGTAAATAGCACAGTTGAAGTGTATTAAAGTTTTATTTCTTAAAAAAAAATATTTTTTACTCTGAAGTGAATTTGGTCTACTGTCTTTACCAGTGCCTTTCTTGTCTTCAAAGCCTGAATGAAACGATGCCTTCCTCCTAACTATGTGGTCACATGATCAATGGCTCTCCAGGCATTGTACTGTTTCCTAGCAACAAGCAGTAGCTCAATTTACCCATCTCCCCTAAAGTACAAATTGCAATGCTGCTAAATATGTAATGTATGTACATTTCTAAAACTGAAGAAAGATTAGAAACATAAAAAAACTCCAATTATTCTGATATTTAGCAAATATAATTACATTTTCAGAAGTTTTGTCTTTTATACACCTGGCTTTGAGAAATGAAGCATGATTTGTAACTTTTGCACAATTCTGTACCTCAAGCCTTCCTCATCTTGATTTTTATTATGCCTGTTGCAGTCAGCTGCTCTCCATCTGCCCACCACAGACCAGAACCAAATGATCAATTGCACCACCAGAGAAAAATGTCAGTATGAATGTTTTTTTTAAATGCTCCATTTGCTCAATGCATGCATTGCAGCAAGGCTAATTTGGGTGGATTGTGATCAGAAAATCTTCATACGATCGACTCCCATGTTGCTACAATGCAAGTGCTTCAAATTTGTACTGGAAGTGTAACCGGGTTCTGCTTCACTCCACTGTACCAGGCCGACCCAAGTAACCCCTGGACTCTGCGTTGTGTAGATGTTTTAATGAAGACCAGGAGTTCTGGGTGAACAGGCAGTTTATTTCCTGAATGAGAACAGATTGGATTGGAATCAATGCAATGGTTCAGCTTCCCTCAGCACACTACAACAGAGCATCACGTTGACTTTAACTTAGCACAGAAAGTATTTTACAAAATATTAACAAAACTAAAAGTGCAAAATTGGTGCCAGGCACACAAATCATAAATAGTAGTTGCACACTATTGATGTAAGTTATGAAGAATGATATTTTATGTGTTTCTAACACTTTTCCGTGCTGAGGAATGAAACTCACCTCTCATGCAGCTTCCATGGACTGGCACTGATTACAGCAACATATAACCAGCCACACAGAGAGGAGGCGCTATTTCCCATTGCACTGATAATATATAAAGCAAGTGGGATTCTACAACATAAACTCTGTTTCAGAAGCACAAAAAAATTATTTATTTGGAAGTAAGTATTTTCAGCAACTTGCTCTCTGTAAAAAAAGATCAGTATTTCTTGGAGGCAACTAGCAATGATACATAAAAGCAAAGACGAACTTGGAATTAGATTAAGGTCTCTGTGGTTCTTCGTATTCGACCATAAAGTCCCTGAGAGTCTCTCAGTAATTTCCTGGCCCTACTTGTGGACATGCTGCATCACCAGTGGGACTCCATGAAAAATGAATGTCTGTGGAGGGAGTGAGGGTCCCTGGATGATGAACTTGCTGTAGATGAGTGCATCCTGAAAGATTTATGCAAATATTCATACACAGTTTAAAGTGTGGCATATGTTTGAAGACTCCTAAATGGAGACTGATTGTGGCACTTATTCTAAAATGAATGCAGCTCCCAAAATTACCCAAACTAATAAAATCCGGCAGGAGGAGTTAAGAAAATAAATTGTCCAATCACATCCAAAGAGAAGAATTTTTAGCGACTTACTAGGAGGTGGTGAAAACACTTAGTCTTCCTGCTGCTGCTCAAATCTCTGTCCAAGACATCAGTGTCTTTTGTGCATCTATATAGTCCTCATGTGATGAATCCTATAGAGATAAAGGATTACATGTTTTCATATTCTCTCCTTGAGGGCTTTCATGGTGTTGCACACAAAGTGATTGTGTGAAGAATAAAAAGTGAGCTGGAGTGACACATTTAAAGCCCTGCTCAATTTCACACCGCTGCAGACTCCTGGCTGTTGGCCCATCACCGAGCATCACCGGTTTGACTGTGTTTTCCTGCTGCCTGCTGAGGCTGGAAAAAAGGCTGACGAGAATGTGAGCTACAACAGGAAGGTTGCAATCTGTCACACACCAACACTGAGCTGGACAGCATCAAGACCTCAACTGTAGGGTTGGTGCCAAAAAATAAAAGATGAGCAGATGGCCTTGGTGTTCTTCATCTCAAACTGTGAGTCCAGGACAGTACAGGAAAAGTTTATCTGACTGAAATCCCAAATACTGTTCTCTTGGATGTTCAGTCAGTTTCCAAACATCAGAAAGAAAGTAAACAGTATCCTCATTAGTTTTTGTTTTTACATTTATGTACTTGCTAGCAGAAGCATATAGCATTGCTTGTTAGCTCCTAAAGGACATTAAAAATGTAGAAATAAAAAAAAATGTTTTAATAGACTCTTGAGCAGTGTAGCGGTCACAGAACACTTCATCTTGTTTTTTTTTATGACTGCACTGAAGTTAAAAAAATTGACATGAAATATTTACTTGTTCCTGTTTTTGTTTTAAATCACAGCACAATTTACTTGAATAAAAAGTTATAATGGCAGCAGTAAGTTCTTTGAAAGATACGTAACTTGTTATTATGCATTTTTAAAAATTATTTTTGGTGTGTCATGAAATGAGTTCATGTTGATTTTGTCAATAACTTTTGTTATATTGTAATCAATCAATTCAAATGGAATTACATTTTAATATTGGTAGAATTGGAGGAAACACATATTTAAATCTTGTTTTTCCACATATCTTAAAACATATCTGAAATATAACACATGATAACAACTAGCAACCTGTTAACACAAGTTCTACTTGCCATAATGTAGTGTGAACAAACGTGATTTTACTGTTTTGAGTTTTTACTTTGCAATGAAAGTGAAAATCCCTTTAATAGCTTATGAAGAAGTTTGTACACAAAGATAAGAGAAAAACTAATGAACACTCATTTGCTTATTTTTTTTTTTACCTCCTCTGGTCTCCTTAGGGAAATTTCTCCCACTCTAATCACATTTAACGATTTACCACCATGAGTCATCTTTTATTTTCCTTTTTTTTAAATTCTGTTTTCTGAAATGATACCACATGATAAATAGTAAAACTAACAGTAATAAAGACAAAATAAGGCAAAATAAATTAAACCATCTGATTGATTTGTTTTAAATATGATCTTTAAGGCATCTTAAAACAGCAAGAGAAAGAACAGACATTAGTAAATGGCACCTAACATAAAAGAGGAGAAAAACTAGATATAAAACCCACTGGCAACCCAATAAATGAGCAGAAGGTGAGCTTAATTAACTAACTAAAAGGCCAAAATAAAAGGTGCTGCAAGGCAGAAATCCAAGAGATGCTAAATTACAGGTACAGAACAACAAACAGAAAATGAAACATAACCATCCATCCATCCATCCATCCATCCATCCATCCATCCATCCATCCATCCATCCATCCATCCATCCATCCATCCATCCATCCATCCATCATCCATCCATCCATCCATCCATCCATCCATCCATCCATCCATCCATCCATCATCCATCCATCCATCCATCCATCCATCCATCCATCCATCCATCCATCCATCCATCCATCCATCCATCCATCCATCAATCCATCCATTCCCTTCCTCCTTCCTTATCCACTTCCCTCACTATGCCCTGACAAGTGCAGCCTCCAGTATTTATGTACTCTGTGCATGTGTAGTAAAAGCATTTTAATCTTTAAGTACCCTATAACTGTCTAAATGTACTATTTTTTACCCTATTTTCTTAAAGACACACTGTACCTCATTTGCCTGCCTATTACTGGACCATATTATTTCCTTTCTTCTGCAGCTCTACGTAATCAGGGCTGCCAGCAATAATGAGAAGGGTTTTTGGCTCTGAATACTAATCTGATATCAATGCACACACTGCTGTCCAGCCAATGTTTGTTTGTGTGCTATTTCACGACCTATGAGCTGATATCTTTAAAGCTGCAGGCCATCTCCAAGCAAAGAAAGTCTTATTGATATTCCCTCCACATGCACACAATTGCTTTCCCTGCAAGTCTCTTGTCAGCAGAATTTGTAATGAATTGCACAAAAGCTAGTTTACCATGCGTGCAATCATCCATGCACACATATACACACTCATAAACAAGACACAAAACAACTTTCCTTCTTTGCACAGCAGAAACTGCTTCAGGAAAAATGAATCAAGCCGTGTGGTGGGAAGAGGAAATACCTCTATCAACTGATTTCTTTTTACTTCTTTCTTAATGATAATGCTGTCACAGAAAGTTGGTGTTTGACAAGCTATATATTTTGTACATGAGGATTTACACTTTTGTATTTTTCAGAATGACTTGCTGCTAGCCTTGTAGATTACAATCAGTTATGTTCCATTTTACAGTCATGTTGTCATGGTGGTAACAGAGAGAAATGAACATTAGGGGATGCCACTAATCAAGAGTGAGGAGTGTCAAACATGAACATCTTTAACACAAGCTTTGTTAAACCAGTGCGACCACTACTCTGCGTGGCTTACTTTCTTGGCATGAGATAGGCCAGAAAATGTGATACCAATTCCACAGTCTTGTCGAGGTTAATTTAAAAATGAAAAACAGAGAAAAAGCTCTACCCATGCACTGCTTCACAAGGATCAAAATATTAGGAAACTACTGATATAAAATCTCTGACGGCTTGCAAAAGTGGAAATACAAACCCTGGAGGAGAGAGTACAACCCTCATTCTGTTTGCACTTGTTCTTCACTCATTTAAAGTGATCTTGGTCAAAGCTCTAAAAGCTTTCTGAGGTTTTTTTCTTTTCAGATTTTTGTAACTTTGGAAGCTTTTTCTTCCAAAGTTACAAAAAGGTAAATACCTTTTTGCCTGGACTATCTACCTGGTCAATCGAGTGTAACCTGGTTGAATTTATATGTTGTTATAATTACTCATTCTTTGGTTATTTGTATGGGTTCCTACCTGTCTGAAAATCTCTGTTATTGTTTTAACTGTGTTACTTTAAGAACGGAAGCCCCTCCCCTTTTGTTTCTTCCTCTGTGGTATTGCCTTTAAAATGTTTGCGTCCCTTAGACCCCACCTTTTGTCATGTTGTCCTGGGAGAGGTGTGTATTATTTATTTTGTATCTAAATACATCCAGTTTATTTATAGATTTATTAAGTTAATTTCTGTTATGTACTTTTGTTTATGGAGGGCTTGGAGCGGGCAGCCTGTAACACGATTATTTCTATTTGTTATTCTTGTCAGAATAAACCCTTTTAAAGGTGAACCACGGCCTGATCATTTAAAACCAGCACAACGCAGATCGGATCCGGTTACACAGGGACGATGTAAAGAATATACTAAAACCTTCTTGTTCCCAGGGGAGCCAGACAGTAACATGTGGCAATGTGTTAAGGCAGCCATTGTGCAGCAAAAAAAAAAAAAAATCAACATTCATTGTGCTATTCTAACAGTTTAAATGATCCTTTGATGCGTAAGAAATTCTCTGCTCTCTGGCTTAACAGTTTTTTTTTTTCAAAGGCCCCCCTTGAGTCCCTGGAAAGATGTTGCAATTTAATTCATAACATAAAAAAACAAAAATGTTGTAGCATTTCTATTTCTGCTAACAATGTGGACTGCTGCAATCAGCAGTCAGACAATGAGATTATTCGCACACCTGACCTGTCCTCTGCTACACACGTATTGCATTGTTTACATTATATCCTAAATGAATATTGTAAAGAGCACAATTCAGAGACTGAGGTCCAGACAGAAGTCAGGGAGCAAAAACAATCTTTAATAACATCTGCAGCCGGAGAGCAAAAATCCACTACATTAGGAGAAAATCATTCTGCTCTAACAAACTCAGAGTTGTATAGTTGCTTTATTCACCTCTCTGCTAACAGAGGCGGAGACTCAATCTGCTAAGACCAAACAAAAGAAACAAAGGAAAACAGACGGAACAGTTCAACCTTACACACTCATTCACTATCATGTCTACGGGATTCGAAAACTAAACACTCTATCTCCATGCAGGGAAGACCTCGGGAAAAACAGCAAGTTCCCAGATAACCCATCTGGGAAACTTCAGCAGACACATCTTGTTCAATTAGTTAGTACACCCTCTGCAGCTGCACGAGAAAACATCTTGACTATGCTACTGTATGATGCAAATAAAAGATTTTCTCTTTAAAGAAAAATCTACTTCACAATGTATAGGATACATTTATTTACATTTATCAGTGCAGATTCCTTAATTTTGTGGGATCTGTGATTGGCTGATACTTACATGCAGGCCAAAGTATAAGGGGGGAAAGCTAGGACAATTCCAAGGGCCTTTGACCGACAGGCCCCCCCAACCCCAATTTTTTTTTTTTTTACAGAAATAGAAAAAAAATGGGACTCTGTCCAGTACTGTTGTTGTGGGATTTTTAAAATTGTTTTAGCAGTAAAAATTGAAAATTAAAGTGAGCCATGAAAGAGCTCACTTTAATTTGAAATTTTTTTTGGTCTGTTACCACTCCCAGACCAAAAAGCACACATCCATATATTTCATTGAATGTTCCTGGATCTGCATGATTCTGGTTCGTTCCTGCTTAATGCTCCACGGTGATGGTTTTCAACGGCAGTGAGTAGAAAACAAGAACGACTGTGGCAGTTAGTATGATCTGAAGAAAAATAACTATATTCAATTAACTAGAAACGTACACAAAAAAACAAATCCTTACACTTGGAAGAGCAGAAGTGAGCTTGCTACTCTACTTCTGAAGGAGGCTCTTGGTCTGTGGACTTACCATCCAAAAATCAAGTCATTTTTCAATGGTAAATCAACAACAAAACACTTGTCTCCCATTCTACAATGCAAACAGTGGTAAAGCCAACTGACCAAACATGGCAGAGGTACACTTGGGTTGCAAGGTGCCAGGCTTGGCTTGGCTGGGGTTGATAGGTAGCAGCACAATATGGCTTGACACTCAACAAGTTTTAGAAGTTGCTCAAAACATGATTCAACTCGATTAAGACCAATTGTTTGTCACATTTGTTTCGATTTCAACAGACACTCCGAGGTTCTTCTTGTAATTGATGGAATTGTGGATTCTGCACTTATGCAGAATATCCAGAAGAACTTCCAGCCAACATTGTAAAGATAATAAATAAATATGACATATTCTTTCTCTCACTATTGTGGCGTTCAGCAAATAGAGTACATTTTGGTGATTCTATCTGACCTGTAACAGGGGAAGTTGGGTCTGATTTAACTTCAGATAGTGAGGAAAAAAAAGATGTATGTGTCTTTATTTGGTATGTAAACTGAGAATATCGTTGTGTCTAGAGTGAAATGTGTTTGTGACAGCAGCTGTTGTTAAATTTGATTTATTTGTTTGTTTATGTTCTGAGTTCAGCTGCTGTGGGAAAATGTGGCTCACTTTGGTGTTGAAAGTGATGGAATAATAAAACAGAAGGTGATGAAAAGGTTCACTCAAATTCTGTCCGCTTTTCTCCTTAATCGTTCAGTTAAATGGACGTTCCTTTTAGCGTCTATGCTGCAGGAGCCCATTATATCATCTAACAGTTCACTCAGTCACCACATTAATGCATGAATTCATCTGCAGTTCCAGTTCCCCGTTTTAAACAACACATCCCTGCCTATTATGACTGCCAGCAACTGTAAACACATCTGTTTGTTACATAACACAATAATCAGCCTCGATTAAATTCAATGAAACTATTTTTCAGGATGACAACTTTAGATTAAAGGTTCAGTTTCCAATGTGATGTTAATCAATGTACTGTTTATTTTTATAATAAAATCCCTTTATTACCCCTTATCTGGTGGCTGCTTCACCTTTCCCACTCACCCCCAGGTTCCACGAGCATAGCATGTCTTTATGTGAATAAAAGCTCACACCTTGCTCCAACGTAATCTCACCCACAGCCAATGAACAGTTCTGTTCCTAAGCAACTGATCTCATCTTTGTGGGATTCGCATGTTCTCTGTGTGTCTGCGTGGGATTTCTCAAGGCATTTTCCTCCTACAATCCACAGATAACTGAGAACAATTTAACTAACTCCTACATGCAAGGCGGTCTGATGGAAGGGGTGTTTGAGCTTTTTCTTTCTGCGTGGGCATGAATGTGCAGAAAAGCCTCAAAGTTCCTTGTGAGAAATATAAAAATCAGAGGTCTTGTCGCAGCTTTTTACACTAGGTTGTTTAGATTCTCTGGAGGCTATGTCAAGGAGCAGAGGTTTACAATTCAATAGGTCCCAATTTGGTTAGTGGACATGGGAGGTTGCATTTCTCACTCTACAGCAGTGTTCGTTAACATTATATTTTCAGTTTTTTTCTGGCAATCTTGTTCCACTCATGATTTTCAGTTAGTGCTCCACACAAGCATATTTTCTGTGTAAAACATTCCAATTATTCAGTCAGATTCAGAACTAGTAATGTGCATTTCAGCAGAGTCCCATTCAGTCTTAATGCAACACTGTTTCAATTTCTCTTTTAAAGCTACCTTTACAAAAATTGTTTTTCCATATTTATTAAAACTGTCACTCTGTCATGTCAGTAGCTGCATTTCCATTCACCATAAAATTGCGCAACATGAAATCATAGAAATAAATACATTTTGAAAAATCTCTTGTGTTTTGATAAAAGTTGTTGCACTGTGATGAGGTGGTATTCAACAATATCAAGAGAGGTGTATTTCTATTGGATCGCTGTTGCCTCCAACTCTGAAAATTACTGCAAAGTCAGAGATGATGCTATGGCTGCACGTCCTTAAACAGATAACATTAAACCAACTAGGACCGAATCATCAACTGAACTTGACTGTATTGCATTATATATTATTGAATTTTAATTATGTTGTTCATATTATGTTTTCATGAGCTGGACTCTGCATAACTGCATATGTGTGTTCTATCTACTTGCCTTAAAAGATGATATGTGTTGTGAATTATCACTATAAAACATTACCAACTTCAGTTCAAACTAGATTAATAATTGGCTTTTCCGTCGTGGATGGTTAGTGGGAATCATTATTCCTGTGGTTGATGGGTCACATTCTCCATGTGAGAATCAAAAAGCTACTTTGTAACAAAACCCAATCTAACTGCACTAATTATCTGCCTCCCCTGGGGAGATACACAAATATTCAAAGCATTTTTTTCTCACAGTGGGTGAAAATATTTTTATGGACTAATGATCCTCAAATGAAAGGATGCTAAAGCCAGGAAAGGTCATTTATAATTTTATGACCATTACAATTCAGGTAAAAGCTGCTGATTTGTCTCCATGAGTTATTGCTGAAAATAAAATTTTCATAAACGGCTGCAGTAAAACTTACAAAATTAATTTCCCATGTATTTTGTAGCATATTTTTGACAGTTTGCAAAGTTAAAAATGTGTATTCTTTTAGATGTGAGTTTTATGGAGGTGAAGGTATAAAGCAGTCACTGAGTCCTTCCCCCTATAATAGACTGTATCTAAGAACACTAAATCACCTTTCTTTTTCAAACTGCCCCTAACTCCATCTGACACCGAAGAGTCATCATTTCAGGTTTTAGTATAATATAATATTTTTGTATAGCTACTTTGAGACCTTGATCAGTTACCTCTTTGCAGATGTCTTTCATCTCAGCCCTTTCAACATGTTTGATTTCAAAAAGTACTTAAAAAAACCCTTATATGATATATTTGTTTATTTTATTTATCAAAGAAAATATTTAAAAGGGAACAGAGTGCAGGGAGACCCTTAAAGGGCTAATTTGAATCATCAAACAAAAGAAGTCTTGAAATTGTGTACAAATAAAAAAATATGCAAATACAAAGCATCAAGAATAATTCAAAAGTAGAGGCACACTACATTAAATTGCATTTTTTAGGTAGATTTTACTCATTTGTTTGAAAAGGACAATGTGCACAAACACAGGACACAACAAGTCTATAATTAATTTGCTGCACAATTAGCTAATTTGCAACTCCATGCTGTGGTTGAACATTCATGCTTTAATGTACATGTAATTTATAAATCAAAATAAAGTAAAGATACATTTTCATTCATGCCTACAAATTCATAAATAACCTTGCAAGCTCCATATTTCTATAAATATTCTTGCAGATCCTCAGTACATGCCCATCCTCACACATTCAGTTAACATACTAAAAATTATAAAGATAATACTAACTCTGAGTGTTAAACCACGTCTTTAATTTTTCTCTTAGCCAAGATTGTGAACAAACTTTTTAAGTTCATCTATAACATCATTGCATATCAATTTTGGCAGTAGATCATGAAACTTGTGCAGTTTTAAACATTATTTATAGGATGCATATATTTGACAGTAGAATCATTGATGAGCCATTACAGATTCTTTCCCCATTATTTAATTCTGTCCAACAGCTTTTCAATAAAATATCTATAGCTGTTCCATGATTGATTGTGACAAGAAATTATGGTGCTTTGTAAAAATGTATAGTCACATAGGCTGGTTTTCCCTGCCATGTCCTTGTGTGGCATAAAGAAAAAGATTCCCTTTTCTAGAAAATTCTTCAACTTGTTCTACCTATTTTGACACTGACTGGCGGATATAGTGCAATAATTTAACATTTACATTTTGACAAACATCCCTGCTAGCGCTCAGATGAAGGACTCAGAAGCAGAAATGAACAACCTGAAGAACTTTTATTAGCAGGATTAGTCCTGCTGCTGCACAATAAACAATGACCAGGGGCGTCATGTATAAAGCGTGCATGAATAAAAATGAGCGTGACGTGAAAGTTCACATAAATGTACGCAAATTCTTGACCTGCTGTTAAAATACGCAGCTTTTTCTGTGGACCTTAACAAACTAGAAAGAGCCGAAACTCACCTAAATACACTGAAATCTAACTATATTCAGTGTTTTTTTAGACCAAGAAGCATTTAACCCAGTGGGTTGTTTTTTTTAAGATTTTACTATTTTTATTGTTTAAACATAAACAATGGAACTGAACTGCATTTGTCCTTAGACAATAACATAACACACACACACGAAAGAAAATGATGTGAAAACCTCTTTTATACATGAGGCTCCTGAGGCCTCTTGTATAAAAGAGTGTGTAACTTTCACAGTAGAAATTGGACTATGGATAAATTTAGAAAAGTGCCAAAATAAAATAAAATAAAGAAATCCAAGAGGAAATGCTTGTTTAAATCAGCTGGAATTTAAAGAAAGACAGTGTGTCAGAGAGTCCTTTGTAGTGAGTGGGGAATAGAAGATGCATACGTTTCACATTTGCGGAATTGAGATGTTTCTGTCCATGAAGGTGCATTCACAAAGCTGGCATGGCTCAACTGGAGGATGACCATCTGACCTGTCAGCAGCTCCAGCTGCACCATTAATGCACAGCTCCTTCTTCTGCATAGATCATCCAGGATGATGAGTCTGGGCAATCTAATAAACCATCATCAACTTTTCTCAGCAGATCAATATGAACACACACTCCCTCTGAATCCTTCCATTGGTGATGTTCTCCATGAGAGCCAATGTATTCCACAATTATGCGTGTTCTGACTGGGTTTTTAGGTTTGGTTTTGTGTTCTATGTTTTTGCCATTTCTCTGTTTATTTATGTTATGTTTTAGTTCACTCTTTGTTTTGCTCTTGACTATTTATAAATATTTTTTTATTGAATGAGAAAGATTATTTGTTAAATCTCTCTCATTCTTGTGTTTCTATATTTTAGCTCCCTTGTAATGTTATCAACTTAAGTTTATTCCTTTGTTTAGTCCTCTTGGTTATTTTAGTCTCTGTGTTCCTGAGTTCTCTTTATTATTATTAGACCAGCCTTGTTTCTGTTTTGTTCTATAGTTTGCCCTCATGTCTTTGTCTCTTTCTAATTTATTACATTTTCTTTAGCAGTGTTTCAATTATTTCCAACTCCTTTGTGTTCTCTTGTGTACTTCCCAGCTCCCTGCCCCACAGTCTCTCCACCCCTGAGCCTAATCCCCACACCTGTAATCAATTATCTCATCAGCCCTGGTCTTTGTCTAGTGCTCAGTTTCCCAGTACTTAAGCTTCTCATTCTCTCCCACTGTTTGCCATGTTCTCATGTCTTCTCCTGAAGCTTTCTGTTTCCCCTTGTGTTTACTCATTGTTGGTTTTCTTTCTTTGATTTTTAAAAAAAGTTTTTGGTCTTTGTATTTTCGGCTGTTCTACCATGGATTTTTGTAGGTTTGTTTTCATCTGGAATTAAGCCATTGTCTGCATTCTAGATGAGGATAAGCCACTCTTCAAGTGGCTTGTCTTCTTAAAAAAAAGGAACATTTTGGATTTTACAATCTGTCTGCTTCCTCTCCTTGTGTCTTAGTCTGTCTCTTTCTCAACCACGGATCGTGATAGAAATAGGAACGAGGAAGCTTTCTTAGCCCGTGTTGCTGCTGAGACAAGATGAGGACAAACCGGCCTGTTTATGTTCTCTGGTAGATTGTCCCTGATTCCCTGTTTTAATGGCTATTAAGAAGTGACATCCCTGTTTGTCCTACTTTGACATTCCTCCCTTATTGCCTTGAGCCCTTAAGGCATCTGTGTCTGTAAAGCTGCAGAACATCCCTTCTGCCCTCTCTCCAACCATCAATTATATTAATAGCAGCTCCAAGGTTTCTGCTGGCATGTTGCTCCATTTTGTGACAGGAAAACCTTCTGCTGATGCATTATTGTACAAGTCTGGTTATATGCCTAACGTTCCCTCTCCAAGCTTTGCCCTGCTCTCTTATTCATATTACCAAGACTGGACATTTTCTGATGAAAATGTCCAGTCAGAATTTTTATGAGTGTGCTGATATCATCACATTTCTGTTTTTTTTTTCCTCCTCATCTCCCAGGGAACCACTTACGGGAAAATGAATTATACAACACAATAGAAGAGATGGATTGTCTCCACTCAACTCCAGGCCAATTTACCACAGCATGACTTGGCTGATGTTTCAGCCAGCCATGCTGAAGATGATCTGCCAGCACCCTTTGGCATTTCTCCTTTTTTTTTTTCTTCTTACTTTTGATGTTAAATATATGTCCCCACAGGACCAGGCACAGTCATGCTGCCTGTCAGGTTAATATCGATTAGTGAAATGGGGATTTTACTCCAGCTGCTCGTTATGTTCAGGTCAGTGTGATTCGTTTAATGATACGTATTTAAGAGCTACAGCTTTGAATCATTCAGTGAGCTTAAACGGTTCTGGCATATTTCTCGTGGATTGCTTCAGTGATCATCAGGAGTGGTGGAGCTGCACTCAAACTTTGCTACAGCATTTTTAATCATGTGCAACCACAAAACTTCTATGTTTCATTGAAATTTGTTTTAATGTTTCATTGAGATGTGACGACCAACAATATAGTGGATGTAAAATAAAACTATAGATGTGCCTCCATTGACCATATCTTTGTGCAAAAATAAATATGCTTTATGCCAATGTCTAAAAAACTTTTTCACAAAAATGTTTTGCTGCTAGGATGAGCTGGTTGTTTTGGCAGTATCTAAATTGATCTATTTGACAAACCTGCCATGGAAACACTTTTCATCATGCAAGTCATCTCTGTCTCAGGTAATACAGGATTTGCAATCTGCCTTCAATATAGTTCAAACACACTTACAAACTCTGAAGTTGGTTTTGAATGTGGCTAAGACAGGCAATGGTTTTCTCACACCTTAGAAAACACTAGAAATCCCCCTATTGCTTACCTCTGCTGTAGGTGCACAAATTGAGTTTGTCAGTCATTATAAATATCTTGGTTTTATTCTAGATGATGAACTTTCTTTTAAAAATCACATAGAAAATCTGTTACAAACATTGAAAATGAAGATTGGGTTTTATTATCGAAATGGATCCTGTTTCTCTGTCAAAGCTAGAAGTAAATTGGTAGCAGCGACGTTCCTGCCACTATTTGATTATGGAGATGTCATATATATGAATGCCTCGACCAAATGTCTTCAAACATTGAACACTGTGCATCATTGTGCTTTAAGATTCATAACTGGTAGTAGACGGTTTACACATCATTGGGATTTGTATGCAAAAGCTGAATTGCCTCCTTTAAGTGTACGGAGAAACAATCATTTGATGATCTTCATATACAAATCTCTACTAGGCCTAACCCCAGCATATTTAAGCTCTCTTTTATGTAGATCTGTTGGTACTCATTCTTTATGCTCTAACAACTTTATTCTTTTGCATGTTCCAAGTGTTGGAACTGAAAAAGGGAAGCAAGCATTCAGTGTGTTTCTTCTACAGCCTAGAATCAACTTCAGTCAGAACTCAAGATGTCAGAAATTATTTTATTGGACATATTTTGAGCAGTTCTTAAAGATAAGCAACAAGAGTCAAGCAACAAGTTAAAAGTTTTATTGTTTTATACTTGTTAATTGTTAATTGGTTTTATTTTGTAACTAGGTTATTGTGTGTTGCAGACTTCTGCCCAGCTCCCTCTTGAAAATGAGATCTAGATCTTAATGGGGTTTAAATGATTTTTTTAAAAAAAGTCACATGATCAACAACCGGATGTTGCCAATGGCTCTAACCAAATAGATGAAGCAGACGAAAAAAAGTAGTTGGAGGATGATGGCGCAGCAAGTTTTTTAGTGATTTATTATTTTGTTTCTTATTTCATGGAAATGTCACAATTGCAAAATTTTGTTTTTAGTTGAATATTGACAATGTTTTGTGCACATTTATAATGGAAACAGTGACTGATTCATAATTTTCAGTTTTTCACCTAAAATAATTTGTAACATGAAATTCATTCACATTGTTCTTCTGGCTTGATATAGAATGTTGTCCAAATCTGTAGGGAAGTGGGCACCATCTCTCTCTCGGCTGTACTTTCACTGTGATTGAGGTACAGATATGAATTACAAGTCGACAAATGGCACACCCTTTGAACAATTTTCTGATAACTCTCGCTGTTTGTGAGTAGGAAGGAGCTATTTAGACTGCTTTTGTATGTGTGTGTGTGTGTGGGGGGGGGCGTGTGTGTGTGTGTGTGTGTGAGTGTGTGGGCGTGTGCGTGCCTGTGTGTGTGGGTTGGTGCGTGGTGAGTGTGAAATTGGCTGGTTGAGAGAGAGAGAATTCTACCCCTCTGTGTTTCACTCTCACGTCAGTTTGCAGAGGGGATTAGTTCCAATACCAAAGAACACTGAGCTGGGCAGCTCAGAACTATTAAGACATCTTGGCAGAACATATTCTGCAGGCTTGGCAGGAAACCAAAGGAAATAAATTCTACATGACTGGTGACACTTGTTGATCCCCCTAAACTGACAACCACACGGGACTTTCAAAATAAGACAAACACATACCCTACAAAATAGGGCTAAACCTTAATGCTTTAGACAGGAGCTAGTTGTTGACTTATGTTTTATAAAACTGCAATGACTTTACCACTATTGCACATGGTTAAGTGTGCAATACTAAACGATGTGCACACTTGGTGCACTTAACCGTGCAATAGTGTTTAAGTTATAGCAGTTTTATTAAGCACAAATCAACAACTAGCATTTATTTGCTGTGTTTATCCTACTGAATGAAGTAAGTCAGTGTAAATTGATGGAGGTTAGTTTAATGCTGTTGATAGCATTTAAACTAATCTTAATATTTTTGGTTGATTTTTAGCTAACACACTAATATTTGTATACTGAATTCAACTCAAATTCTAATTCAATTAGAAAATACTTTATTAATCCCAATGGGAAATTAAATGTTGTTGTAACTCATTAATTTAGATTATTCAAATAGTTATTGAAGATGGTGATGGCTGTTGGTAGGAAAGGTCTTCTGCAGTGGTCTGTACTGCACTGAGTCTGAAGAAGCCTCTGACTGGAGATGCTCTGCTTTCCCAAGATAATCAAGTGAAGAGGGTTGTCCATAATTTTCTTAGTCATATGAAAATTTTTTCTTTGCATCATCATCTCCAGAGGTTCCACAGTCATGCCCAGAGCAGAACCAGCCTTCTTTACCTGCAGATGATGGCAGACGAGATGATTCTCAACAGATTTATAGAAGAGCTTGCTGCAAACTTTAGTTTCCTTAAGAAGTTCAGTCTGCTCTGTCCTTTCTTATAGATGGCTTCATTGTTGAATGGTGTAAGTTAGTCAACATAATAATGATACTCTACTACATTAAGCTAACCTTATGCATAGATGCTAATTTTCAGCATCAGAATCCTGAAAGATTCTTCAGAAATGTTCTAGTTATTGCAACTAAAGTGCCTTTTCCCTCCATGTGCCTATTTTCTTCTGCCATTAAGAGTCAGATGCTGAATCACTGTCCTGCAGTAAGATAATGGATAATTATTCTCAAAATCGAGCATGTTTCATGGGAAATTAGCTGTAAATGCAATAATATCGGAAAGGAATTTAAGTTATGACAAATTTAGTCATAAGGAATCTGATTATGGGGTCGCACATTTTCACAAGTTTTTGTGTACTTAAGGGGGAATAATTGTCCCAACATATTGGGTTTTAAGTCCTTTAAGGTAATAAAATGAACAATATTGGTTTCATTTAAATTGTAGCGTCATGCTATTTCAAATTAAGTTTATTTTGATCAGTTATTTTCCACAACTGTTCAGTGCATCAATAACAATAAGTAAATCTTACTTTTTTCTTCCTAAATTTGAGTTCATGGTATCAACTTTAATCACATGAGACAGAACCTTTGTTTTGCAGTATTGATAAGTTGAGCTGAGGCCTTTATTTTGAAGGAGCCTGGCTCTTTCCGGGGGAAGTTTACGATTCTTCATGTCGTAGCTATACTTTCGCTTTGCTCTGACTGAAACATTTGGATTATGGCCACGTTTTTCGGAGAGATTTTGTCGGTGTATTCTCGGGCAGTGGAGGAAGACGAAGAGGAGCTTGAAGAAAGCGAAGAAGACGAACAAATTCGCAGAGAATTGGAAGAGAAGAGGTGAGAATGGCTAACAGTGTAGCATGAGAAAGGCAGAAAATATTGAAACAACAGAAAAGATTGGGACATCATGACCGGTTTAGAACACAAAAAATAATGGATAATTTTTAAAGATGAAAATATACTTGAACTCCATGTGCATCTTTATAACACGTTCGTCTTGACACTTAAGCCTTTAGTGACTTGGTGAGCATCTTTCAGCTAACATGATACATTAGATTCCAGTAGGTGTTCACTTTACCGAGCCCTCATCGACGAAACCATATACTTTATCAATTCATAATAACACTTTTATTTGACATGGTTACTTTTTAAAGTTTTTAGCTCTGTTGCCTTGCAGCAATAATGACCTCTTGTCGGAATCCCATGGGTGGTCTCTGGGCACTCCGGTTTTTAGAAGATGGACAATATTAAACAAACTTACAAAAATTGTCTTTTCCATCCAGTCATATGTTTGATATTTTATTTCATTTTATCTTATTTTATTTATTTAGTTTTTTCTTAATTTATTTATGCCTCTAATAATTTGTTCTGGAGGAAAGAGGATTTCATACCAGGTAAAAGCAATCATCTGAATAATAAGCTATTTTTAGCTTATTATTCAGATTATATCAACAAAACAGGGAAAAATGTAACAAACATTCTATCTGCCAGTCTTTTTTACACGCAAGTGGAAATAACTCCAGAGATTTGCTTCCTGTCGACCCCCTCCACACACAAAGCTGAAGTTGGTTTCTGATTGCAGCTTCCGGAAATCGCGAAAAGATGATTCCACCAAAATTTTCACTGCCTTCAGCGTCTTTTATCTATTATAGTTAAAATAGATAAAAGTAGACTCTGCAAATCTGAACTAGCAACTTTGTGCTATTGTCAACTAGTAGCAAAATATTTTAAACCAAGTTTGTGATTTGTGAAACTTTTATATGATTTGTGAAACTTAAATAAAGGGCGATTTCTGACCCTTTTTGTCGCATCTGCGCCACAGTAGAATTGCTCCAATACTAAAACTTCAACTCATAGACTTTTGAAACCTTGAGTTGATTATTCTCAACTAGTAGCAGAATATATAAAACCAGGTTTGTGACTTGTGATACTTTTATATGATTTGTGGAACTTCGATAAAGGCCTTCGGCAGCTCTAGTTTAAACAACAATTACACTCTTCAAACTTGGGCTAAAATATTCTGCTCTAATAGCAGAATATATAAAACCTAGTGTGTGATCTGTGAAGCCTTTATTTGATTTTGAAACCTCAGTAAAGGGCCATTTTAGCAATTTTTTCACTACCTTTAGCATTTATGGGAGAAAACAAAAAGCTAAAACTGGACATAATAACAAAATAATAAAAATTTTAGAGAATGAGGAGTTCAATTCTCATGTGGTCCACATGTAAAAACTGTCTGGAATTGCCCTATATTCAAGTTTCACAAATCAGATAAAGGTTTCACAAATCACAAACTTTTTAAAATATTGCACTAGCAGAGCAGAATAATCTAGTCTAGGGTTGAAGACTCTAGGTGTTGTAGTTTTTTTTTGTAGAGCATATTAAAGAGACTGAAGGTAGTGAAAAATTTGGTGGAATTGCCTTTTAGCCATTTCCCAAATTGGAAGCTGCAGTTGGAAACCAATTTCAATTTTGTTCTACACTTTCAGGTTTCAGTTTTCAATTTTTATTAGGTATCTGACTGCATGTCACCACAGTCATAGCCCCACAATCATAAGTACTGCACTCTTCTTCAGGATCAACAAAATTTTTAATTACTCAACTGCACACAGTAATTGTAATTAGTTATATAGTTTATTGATATTTATTAATCCCCTCATACAGCAAACAGCAGAGGAAATTGGAAGAATAACAATTCTGACAATACCGCTTGTTGCTCTTAACTTACTTTCAAAATTATGAAGAGCCTTAACATCTGAATTGTTATTAAATTAAATTGAATTCGGTTTAATTATACTTTTTCATACTGAAAAAGGAAAGATGTGTTTATTTTATTAGTAGGTTCACAGCTAATAAAATAAACACTTCTTCCATTCTGTCATCACTCTGGCTATGACACTATGGCCCTTGATGGGGTGACACTACAGGAAGTAAGAGCATCCCTGGCGGTGAAAATGTGTGAAAAATGTCAGTTGTGAACGTCATTCCAGATCTCTTTGTTCATCACCTCATTTGCCTCTGTGAAGGTTTATTCTGTTGGGCTTACTATGTACTGCTTAATATGTAAGTTAAGCTAGTCGTCTGGCCTCACCCTGCGGCCAGTTTTCCAGGTCCAGCTGGGAACTCTCAGCGGCGCCGGGGTTATCCGACCCGGAACGGTTACACCGGGGCTGCTGCAGGTGCTCCGATCAATTCTTGAAAAAGAGGGACCAAGTTCTCTCTTCCGAGGACTGGGGCCGAATCTCGTTGGTGTTGCCCCTTCAAGAGCCATTTACTTTGCTGCATATTCAAAATCAAAGGAGATGTTCAACGGGCTGTTTGTCCCCAACAGTTGGCTGGTGCCCATGTCCTCAGCTGGTACTGCAGCTTTTGTTACCAATTCTCTAGCTCATCATTTGCATTTCACGTGTCATATTTGCCGTTTTGATTAAGCAGTACATAGGGGCCATAATGTTCCTATTGAATAAGAGTTTACTCTGTCTCTTCTTGTCAAAGTTCTTTGCAAGGCGAAGTGTGTTTTATCTTTTCAGTTTTGCAGAATACAACAAAATTGTTGATATTGTTACTAGTTAATTTAAGAATATTAATTATACAGTGTGTGCATTGGATCTATCACACATTGACAGAAATGGATGATCAGGAAGCAGACAAAACCGAGGAAAACAACTTTTGTGGGTGTTCTATTCGTTATTTGATAGAAATCAGACGTGCTCTTCTCAGACACTTTTATTAAAGTAGCTCTGGCTCGTTTGCTCACACAGGTGTGTCACTAATGACTCTCTACTTCTGTTGTCCTATTCTTTACATTTATGCAATCACCTATGTTCGTGACTGCCATCTAGTGGACATAAACAATTCATTCAATCGTCACAGGTGTTTTGCATCTGTTTGTACCACAGTTTTTTTTCCTTCCACTTAACTTTCCTTTATCTCCGGAAATGGCATTCCGTGAACAACCAGTTTCATTAGCAATGACCTCTTGTTGGTTAATTACTGCATTTTGGCAACAAAATTTTTTTCTTATTTAAAAAATGAATTTAATTATTAATTTGCATATCTTTTAATATATTAAAAATTTTTTTCAATAAAAAATTTGAAATTTAAATGAAAAATATGAAGAATGTGCCAAATTCTTTGTCTGATAAGTTGTCAATAGTTTATAGATTAATCAATTATTATTATTTTTTTTAAATCATCATTTGTAGTCATATTATATGTTATTGTTAGGAGTTTATCCTGCAAAAAGTCATAGATGATGTCAGGGTGTCAGCAGTAATTATAAGTTTTAATGCGTTTTTGCAGGATAAAAATAAAGATGATGAAAATGAAAATGGTCGGCACAAAAGTCTATGCATCACTGTATTTGTTCACAGTGTGATTTAAGGGGCCATTTTACTGCTGGAGTGTCTCTAGTGAGTGACATGTTTCTATTGTGTTTCCTATCATTTTTCTGTTGTGTGAAGGGGCTGAGCTGAAGCACTTTGAATAATTCAAATTAATTCAACAATGCTGCGTTCTGCAAAACAGTAACAGACTAGTCAGAGGCAGAAAATGAGGCATTACATTTTAATCTCTTAAACAATGACGGATACTTTGTAATGTAGCTATGTTCTTCTTGCTTATCTTGTTTTAGCATTATGTTTGGCCCATAAGGAATAAATCTGAGGTCTTTCTTCTCAGAACTGTTCATCTCCACTGGAATCCTGAAATCTCAGAGTTGTTGAGAGCCGGGAACAAGCTGCAGTGTTCCAGGTTCATCCTGGCTGTAGGACCCAATGCTGCCAGTAAGTGAGACCCAGCTGTTGAAAAGCACCCGAGACATCAAACTGCATAGACAATAACAATAAACGTGTTTGGAAATGTAAATGATTAGTTTTAGCTAAGAACCTCAATCTTATTATCTGTGTGTAATGGAGTCTGTCGCTGATCAAAATAAATGTATTGATGATTATCACTAAATAATGGCAAAATAAAATTTGTAATATTTAGTCATAAGAAAATAAAAAATTGGCATACTTAAAATAAGCAGTGTTGAAATAGAACAAGTGTTTGAAATCAGATTTTGAGGGTGATGTGATTTTCCACTATAAATTGCATTGGAAGGTCATTGATGATGTAAAAGCATCATCAATATCATCAACAATATAACAGTATATTTTGTTATATTGTATAAAATAAAATATTTTCTAAATAGGAAATCATTCTTGATATTATACTGTCACTTAGTGCACACATCAGAGATCTAGGGAAACTTGTATAAAAACAACGTGTCTACATGCTACTGAAGAAAGCTATACGAGTTATAACAGTGTCTGATTATTTTCACCAACCTAATAAAATACTTCTTACATCGCATACTTTAAAATTTTATGATTCAGTAGAGTAGCGTTTACTATGTACAGAGCCTATAATAAACTCCTTCCAAGGTATATGCAAAAGCAGTTTGAAATGAAAGGAATACATTTTAAATGAACAGAAAATAATTTATTTAAAAAGCTAGACAAATAGTAAAAACTATTGTACACTTCAGTTAGTGGGATTCAGGTATAGAATAATTGTTGTAAAGAGTTATAACTGTGCTTTTCACTCCAAAATTTTTTTGGAAAGTTATTGCTAAATGATACAATAAGATTATGAATTTGTCTTAGCTGGAATTCCTTGAAGATATGTTTCAGAAAAATATTTAAGGTTCTGCTGCATTGATTTTAATGATGATGTATGTACAACAAAGTGAAGGTATAGTAAGTTTGTACTGATTATACTTTCACTTTTTTTGGTCTACACTTTGTGTTCTTGCCATTGACAGGAATTTAAATATTGTTTATCTATTTCTGTACTGTGTTGTCTTGTTTGTTCTACCTTGTGCATGTTTTCTTTTTTGACTTATGTATGGAAAGATTAAAAATGGCCAAAAATAAAGTGTAGAAATCAGAATACAGGACTGAAAATGCTTTAAGCCTGGGAAGCACTCTGATGTGAGCTGTTGTTGAATACAGAGAGGATGTGTCTTCACAGGCTTCCTGTCAGCGTACATTCTTGTCTCTGCAAACTGGGATGAGGTTGGGCGTGCAGTGGCGTGGAACGAGAGGAGCCGGTCTAGAACTGGGCCGAGTGGTGAAGGGTCAGCATGTGTTTTCTACAAACACAAGGACGAGCCAGCAGTAAGTGACACAGCGAGAAAAACAGCCCCTCAGAATATCTGCTGTAGATTATCACCCCAGGAAACACATCATCACCGTGACAAGCTGCTCCTTTTTGTACGCTTTATGACATATTTCAGTGTCTCTATTTAAAGCTCACAATAAGTTTGACACTTTCAAGGTTTCTGCTCTAATAATCTCTCATTTGGAATTGAAGGGTTTATCAGTGCTATATGACTGTGGTAAAGCACATTTATCTGTCTGTCCATCCATGCCTGTTCAATCCATCTGTTCATCCATCCATTTTTAAATCTGTTCATCCATTCGTTATTATGAAAGAATCATTTTCACAAGTGGTGGTGCTCTCCATTTGTTGATTCAGAGTCTGTTCCCTCAATTATCATAAAATAACTGTTGGAAGGAAGCAGTGAGTCAAATCTAGAGGTGTGTGTGTTTACATTCTGTCTTTCCATATTTACTAACCTGTAATTTAACCAAGACAAAGACACTGATGGACAGAAAGTGAAATCACTGTCAGAGATTTCACACCTGTCCTGCTGCTTTTGTTGGCAGGAAAGGAAATAGATTGATGATTAATCAATGGAAGAACCATTTATTCTGTTGATTATTATTAAGAATAATTTGTTGAACAATTGATTATTCTATTATTATTCTGTAAATGTCAGAATAATCAATTATTGAATGAATTAATTATCTGAATAATCGATTGTATCTTTTTATGAAAATAATCTTTAGTTGCAGCCCTAGTTTTGGTAACTTCTTACGGAAAGTAGCAGTGCCAGTAAGAGCTTCCACATTTAAGGTTGTTGTTGTTTTCTAAGTACAAACTTGTAGCGGTTGTGCTGTGAACATGAGAAAAGCATCAGATATTTGAATTTTTCAGTCAGGCTGACAAAATCAAAACTGTCAGATTTTGATCACTAGCTGATTTTCTTCTGTGTGGCCAGAATTCAATTACACAATTTATTCTTTGTTTGATTACAACAATGTTTGCACATACTAGTTTGTGTTGAAAAGAATTGAAATACTGGCCAAAGTCAGATTGAACTTAAAAGAAAAGCGAATATTGGCATCAGTCAGAAAAGCCTGTTCTCGGCTGCCAGTCAGTGTAGAGTATCTTTAGACATATTTAATTAGTTCAGTTTCCCTTTAGATTATCTGACTCATTGAAGTCAAGCAACCTTTAAACCTGGAGCAGCAGGATAATGTAGTTCTTCAGACAGTTTTCGCTATGAAAGCCAGTCAGTTTTCTCTCACCTGTTTCTGCCACCTTGTTATAACTCCTTCCAACTTATAGCCTCTTACCTTGTTTTGTCTTCTCTCTGTAATTGGAAAGTGATGAACAAAATCCTTTTGTTTTTTATTTAGGTTTTGATATGCCACGTAACATGCCACATTGCCGAGGACCAGCTTTTCCATTGGACAGAAAAGGTACATTTTTCTCCAGCTTAATCACCCTGACAAGACTGACAGTCTACTCTGGTAACCCACAAAAGGAACATTTTTACTTGCTCTCCTAGAGAAGGCCATACTCACATGGTAACATGATGACTTAAATAGAATCACTTTTCTTAGAGTGTGTCATTAAGGAAGAGTTATGGAGCTTTAAAGTGAAAATCTGAGATTCAGAGACATTTTATCCTTTTGATAAAATGTCTCATGACATTCAAATATGGTCAGATTTATAAGTCTATTGTTTGATTTATTTTTTTAAAACCAAACTAGAGCAGAGATCCACTCAGTGATTCTCAGTGGATGGTTTTTGGTAAGCTGTTTTAGAAGCAGAAAATGGCCTGTGTTCCTGCAGCAGCAGAGAATCATGACAGATTTCACTCCTGTCAGCAGATCGGAGGAAAATGGAGCTATAATGCGTTTTCAAAACCAGACGGTTGCAAATTGGAAAAACATCGGCTGGTCTCAGAAATGTCAGCTTCAGTTGCCAGATGCTATTGTTTGGTTAGAAACTTACATAAAAAAAAACTTGCCTCTCTCTTTATTTCTTTGGACATATTAGATAAATTACTGCAGAATCAGGAGCTTAGTCTTTTTCTCTCCCAGGTGTTCGGCTGTCTGCAGACCAGAGGATTCACCGTGACCGTGCTGTCTGACAGCTCTGTGGCTGATTACAAGACAGCAGATTACCTGTGCAGCAGCTCTGCTCCCTTCCTGCGGTCGCTTCGCTCTAGTGCATTCAGCGATCAGCCTGTCTGCCAGTCACTGGAGCAGCCCAACATCATTACAGGCCTCCCAGCTGCAGGTGTGTTTGGAGTTTTTCCTATCCAAACAAGTCTCACTCATTGCTTTGTCCCACAGAAAATCTGCACAGGACTCTGAACAGGAGCAGCACAAGAAGCCTGTCATACTGCTGGGCATATTTAGCAGAGCAATCCATCTCAGTCATAGCTTTTTTTCTGCACATAAAGTGGTGCTCACTTAACCTGAATTCAGTTTGTCCCAGGTCAATTGTTATTTTGGGCTTTTAAAGAGATTTTGGTGTCTAGTTTGCAGTGATAAATGATGCATAAAGGTGTGCTTCTGTTCTTTAAAGGTGACCTATTATGCTCCCTTGAACAGGTTAGGATAAGTCTGTAGCAGTCTTTCTCAAACTGTGGTACCCAGACACTGGTGGTCCTTAGACGCCCCCTAATGGTCCTCCAGGTGTGAACAACCGTTTATTTGCCATGATGTGAGCTCAAAGTGCAATGCATACATTTAGCTTACCAAAGCATTGTGCTAAAATCTTGGTCACTTGAAAGAAACATTGTAAAGAAAACAATGCCAGCATTACTTATATGACTGGAGGAAGCCAAGTCATACCTGCTCAGAGTAATGAGGAGGTATGGAATTGCTTGGAATTGTTCGTGAAGTATCTTTCACGAGCAATTTGATTCTTGAATGGTAGGGATAGGGAAATCTACGTGAGATCCAGGGCCATGCAGAGACCATATGGACACCTCATGCCTAAACATGGTGTTTATAATGGACAATTCATGATGAGCACAGAAGTCCAACAACAACACCACTTAAGTTCAGATAAGGGAGTCCATTCCTCCCAACCACACCCCTCCAGGTCTCATTGTCATTGTCCGCATAAGTATTGAAGTCACGGAACATGGTCCACCAGAACAAGGGAATAAGACTGCCTTGTTGTACAATACTGAGGGGGACTCCAGAAAGTGTGGGTAGTCTGAAATTTTGTTTGGTGTGTAAGCAAACCTGTGCCTTCACTTGTATGCAAAGGGAGGCAACCCTCTCGTTCACAGGGGTGAATCCCATTCTACAGGCACCAAGATGGGGGCAACAAGCATATCCACTCCTTGCCTCTCACCAGGGGCAACTTCAGAGAAAGAAGTATCCAACCGCTTTTGTGGAGACTGGCTCCAGAACCCGAACTATGCATTGAGGCGAGACTGACTATTTTTAGCCATAAACCTCTCAAGAGAGGTAACATTCTACGTTCTAAGAGCCAGCTTCTGTAGCCAAGGTTCCTGCCCTCAGCTACCACATATCCCACACTGCACTCGACCCCTTTGGCCCCTCCCGCAGTTGGTGAGCCCATGGGAAGGGGAAGCCACGTCTCATCTTGGGGCTGTGCCCAGCCGGGCTCCATGGGTTGAAGCTCGGCCACCAGACGCTCACCAACATGCTCCACCTCCAGATCTGGCTCCAGAGTGTCGGTCCCAGTGATCCATGTCTGGGTGAGGGAACACTGTTCCAATGGTTGTGTTCATCATAGAGAGGTTTTGGGCTGCACTTTGTCTGTTCCTCAACTAGAACCTGCCTTTGGTGACCCTATCAAGGGCATGAAGCTCCTAACAGCATAGCTCCTAGGATCACTGGGACACTCAAACCCCACCACCACGATGAGTTGGCAGCCCATGATTATAACAACCTTTTAAATGGTTCCAAAGTAAACCTCATGCTGGGTTTTGTGTTATGAGTAATTGTAACTCCTGGTAATTAATTTCATAATTGATCACTGTTATCAATAAATGTGTGTATGAGACAGTTTCAGCATTCAGTGTCCAATTAGTATAGTTAATACTTAGAACTGTAGGCTCATTATTTTAATGTCTTACTCTATATTTGCAGTTAAAACATACTTGTTAGTGAAAACGCAGAATAAGTATTTAAATTGCTTTCCATCATATTGATTGGCTCACAGTGAATCACTCGAGGATCTCTGTAGGTATTTCCTCCTTTGTTTCTTTATTTTGGCTGTTTCTTATTCAGTTTTTACATGGAGAGGTGGAAAACAAGTATGTCTTCGTCATTAATCGAGTTGCTTAACGTCTGTGCATCAAGCTGGGATTAGCATTCTCGGGGTCCATCTGTTCAGTTAATTCTCAGTTTTAATTTCATGGTAAATCTGTTGTTTTTCTCTAGATTTTGTATAGAAATCTAAATGGTTATGTGTCTTACATCCACTGTAACCATTACATTAGTATATGAGAACCTCTGGGCCTCAGTCTCTTTGTCACCCTCTGCCCTCTTCACTAAGCCTTGCTTGGTGTGCATAATGTCCTAATTCCTTTTAGGATTTATGTGGAGAGAAAAATGCAGTTTTTTTCTTATTCTTTAATATTTGGATACTTGATATAAGTGATTTGCTAGAAAGACAAATGAATCCTTTTTTTTTTTACCAAAAAACTTTAAAATAAATGCAACAAAGGCTTTGCAGAAAGTTTGTGTTTGTTATTCTGATCACAAACTGATTCACAGGAATGAAAACATTGTTTTCTTATATTTCTCCAACAGAGTTGGCAAACACTTTCTGTAGCCGATGGAGACTTAAAGACTCCATGAGTTATTAAGTTTCATGCAGTGAACACAGTTCCAGAGGTTTTTAACTCGTCTTTACTGCAGACTGTAAATATGGTCAAGCTTAGATAAGTAGTTAATATCTTGTTACTGTTTAGTTTCTTTTGAAGATCAGTACAAGATCTAGTTTACTTTGAAAGGTATGTTCTCTTGTCTTTCCCATTTTGTAGAGTGGTTAAGAAGAATTAACTTGTGTATCTATTTATGCCCTGCAAACGCTGAAAGTCAACTGTAAAAAAAGTATTCTTTCACAGTCTGATCAACTTAAAATAAAAGTAAAGCATAACCTAAAAAATGCTTGCATTTAATTTGTTTCATAGAAATTTTGATTGAATAAAAACAATTACCTCAATTTCTCAAATGAATAAAAATGTAAATTTGTTTTTCTACATTTTTCATTGTGGTATTATGCTTTTGCCAAAATAGATTAAACTTTTCTAAACGTGGTTATTGTTTATTATAATTAATTAATGTTTCTTGGATCGAGAAAGAAATAGGTTTGTCCATATTTAATATATGTAACGACCACAAGAAATGTAACCTGTGCAGCTTCTCCTAGAAGAAATATTTACTTCCAACCTGGATCATTTGGGTTCAAAAGGAAATTTTTAGTATGTTTTGTAAATTTTAATTACAGTTTGGATTGATTGAAACCGAGAATGTGTGGAAAGAACTAAAGATTAGTGTGATGATGGAGAGGCCTTCCAACCTCAAAGAATTGGAACTAATCACCAAATATAAATCCTCAAAATACCAGTGAAAACTTCCAAATCCTGGTCAGTAATTTGCGAGGGTTACTTCTTAAAACTGCTAAACTGAGTGCAAAGACAAATTTCAGATGACTCTGATGCTCTGTAGGATTTTATATTTTCAGGAATGCGCAGTCTGCATATGGATAATCCATTTGGCCAGTTGGGTGGACTAACTAGTATTGATTAATGCTCCTAAATTATCTATACATGTATAGATAATTTAGGGGCTGAGATACTAAAGCTCACAGAGTGGTAGGGGGATGTGGTGTAATGGTAAAGGAAGAAAAGACTCGGAAATATGGGAGTGAGTCCACAAGAAGGAAAATATATTTTAATCTAAATCTGTCAGAGCTATGAGCAGGGCTTCAACTAACAGTTAGTTATTGATTTGAAATTTTATTAATCAAATTTTTAAAATGGCACATCTTGCAAATTTTTTTATTAAACCAGTTGAGCATTTTTTATCCCATATTGCAAATGCACTAAACAATGCAAATAAACAAACAATTGAAATCCTTATTTAAATAACTTTTTTTTCTAGGGGTGCAATAAAATGTTTATATTTTTGCTTGATTTTTTTGCTTTTTGCTTAATTACTGCTCTGTGTTGCTTCAGGAAAAGGCCTTTAGTGAGTGTATATTCCGATTAGCAATTAATTGATTACTAAATTAGTTACTTATTTAATCAATTTATTACAATGAATCTGATTAATTGTTTCAGCCATAGATATGATTTAATATGAGTATAACGTTGTTTGTTGTAATGGACCAGTATAAAGTCTCTAAATAGAATATAAAAGGTGTTTCTGATTCCACAACACCTGGAATACTTCAGTTTCACTTTCACACTTTTGACAGCTCTGATTCTCATTCCTGCCTGCTGAGGCAACATTGAGCAAGGCAGTAAGCCCCACACAGCTCTTGGTGTGTGTATGTGGAGGGAAAAAAGTCACTTTGGACAAATGGTTCGCTGAATGAAATGTGGTGCCATTAGGCTTCTTTCCACTCAGATGATGCACAGTCCTGCATCCTGATGTGGGCATTATGTCGCCAGTACACCTAAACACATTTAATCCTAACAAAAAGAGCTTTTATTGGCATAAGGGACCAAGTCTTCATTGCTAATCGGCTTCCTCTTCATCAGTGTCATCCTTTATCCATCAGTTAACCCTGTTTTGTTATTTTCTGTGGTGTTTCATCAGTCCTCAACCACTGCCAGATCCACAGCATCGCTGCTGTTGTCTACCAGTGTTACAGTGATGTCACCGGTCCTGACTCCATCACCATGGACAAGTACAAGCCGGTGCTAACCAAGCTTGTCAGGTCCATACAGGTGAGCCACTGTTCTGTTTATAATAAAGGTCAGTGAAGGTGGATGTATCGTCATGTCCTGCATAACGACAATCTGGCTGCACTCCAGCTGAGACTGTAGCTGCAAGCGTCTGACAGCTGATGGGATTAGGTTTTATAATTACAGGAGCAGCTCATGCCAAAAGCACAAAAGCATTTTCCTTTCTTTTTCTTATCAGTTGCAGAGTCTCTAGTTTCCAAGTTGAAATCCTTTCAGCTTTTTTTTTTATTTTTTTTTATGAGAAATTGTGTTTTACAATTCCCTTGAAGGGGAAAGCAAAGTCAAAGCATTACATTTGACTAACAAAAACTGCTGCCAAATACCCATCCATCATCTACACTCCCTTATCCTTATCTGCAGTCAATGGGCAGGAGGGAGGGTTCATCTCAGTCACACAGGAAAAATAATCTCACACCTAGCCAATTGACCTAACCAGGAGAGAACATGCAACAGTGGTAACAACTGCACCACTGTGCTGCAAAATAAATCTAACTGTATTTTTAAAAAGCAGTCTTTTTGGCAATAGTTATTTTCTTTTCTTTTTACCTACTAACGATATAACAGGCTAATTTTTGACATGTTTGTACTTTTTATTTTTTATGTCTTCCAATAGAGCTGGGTGACATGGACTTAGAATTGCCTTGTTATATTTTGTAGTGCTATTGTGATAACAATAAAACTGATAATAAATTATGTATTACATCTTATGAAGGTAACTGTATGGCACTGCAAACAAATACTGCTCTTGTAAAACATTCCTGCAGTAACTGTATTCAATTACATTTTCAAACTTACTGATATTTATTCATCCTCTTGTGGAACAAATAGTGGCAAAAATAGTAAAAAAAATAAAATAAAAAACATCTGATAATACTGCCAGTTTTGTTTTTTTAAGATTTTTCATTGAAATTGATTGAGGATGATAAACAAAAATTCTTCACAAAATGTTTTTTAAAGAAATTAATTACTCTTCATGTCGAATGTTGACATTTATGTTCACTTAGCAAAATGATAAGTCAAAGTTAGAAAATATCTATGACCATTTGTGGTTTTTAAGCTTTGTAGACCTTCCAACTATTGAGGCATTATCTCAAATAAAATAAAGACCTGACAGGTTGCAGAGTCTGTATTTAATGTAGAGTAATCCAGACCAGATTTTAAAAGTCAGAGTGAAATAGATTTAGAATTGGTGCTGACTTAGTTGGTCCAAATGCCCCCAAAAAGTCATGAAATAGTCAAACATTTTTGAAGACAGGATGGAGTTATTTAATGATTTGCTCAACATCAAGATGATAAAACCATAGAAGGTATTTTTTTGTACTTATCTTGTAAGATTTATATATGAATTGTGAACAGGAGAAATGGAAAGACTAAATTTGAATATGCTGCTAAATTTCCAAGAATTTCGTTGGCACTCTCAGGGAATTCATATTACAAGAGTAATTTATTTTATCCTGGTTTAAGTGTTTTGTTGACAGGAGATTTTAGTCTGAGTGAGACATTTTACCTGGAGGAAGAAATTCTTGGAAAAATAAAATCTTTTTATTGAATATTATTTTCGGAAATTCTCTCCTCAGGTGGACTCATCCCAAAGCACAGATGTCCTCCGCAAGTTTGTCAGAAGCTCTGAAATTCAGAGTAACCTTTATATTTGATACAAGGAACTATGGGATTAAGTTGAACAAAATGTAATAAAATACTGTCTTTTAAAATAAAGTTACTCCTTGAACAGAATTGTTCTATTGTTGTATTTTATTGATTTATTCACCCTTCTATTGATCTTGGGTTCAGTTTGTGCTGTTTTTTTTTAAATTTTTTTAATGGTTTTGTTTAATTAAAATTGTGTTAATACCTTTGCAAAAATGTTTAGTTTTAATGTTTTTTCTTTCTTACAAAATGAGGTCAGAATATTGGATTTTTTTTCCCCCTCAAATGGATTGTGGAAAAAAAAAATCTGTCCAGATTTGCTCAATGTGTACTGTCACCTGCTGGATGAGTTTGATTTTTGTATCTAATAGAAAATCTCTTCTGGTATAATCTTCTTTGTCATCTTTACTTTGACTTCTTTTTGAGAGAGTGAAGAATAACAACTGTAAAATGTATAAATTCATGTCAGGTTAAAAGCTAATTAACATAAAATTAATGGTAAACAATCAGATTGTTTAACTACAAACATAGATTAGAGATGAAAAAATGCATACTAAATGTATATTTGAACTTCTGATGACAACCTCTTGGCAATACATTCAGACTTAAAAATATATTCATTTTACTTTGGAGTTGAAATAAAATTAGGATAAATTTTATATCGTACGGATAAATGTTAGATAGAAGGCACAATACAAAAAATGGTGCAGGGTGTAGCATCAGTTTAAAAATGCCAATTCATGTCCACATATTTTATTTAAAATAAAAATATTTAAAATAGACCTATTTCAACAATTAAAAAATTACTAAAATGGTTACAGATGAGAAAGAAGCTTCTTTATTCTGTCCAAAAGTACTTCTCCACACTTGGGTCTATACTTAATATTTTTAAAGATTCTTAATATAAGAGGTTTTTATACCATTGTTGAGATTACTGCTTAGACTCTTTATGTGAGTCAATAATAATTGTAGGAGCTATTTCTCCATTATTTTTAAAGTTTAGAATGTAGATTATTTAGTTTATTTTGTTTGTTTTCTAGTTGATTTATAATTAGAATGTTTATTTTGTTTTCTAAATAAGTTTTTTGGTTAGTAATTCACTTAATTAGTTAATTGATTTCAGTTTGGGAAGTGGGTGTGTTTCACAGTATAAATATGTAGCGTATAGATGAGTCTTAGTCACGTGGGTGGTCATATGGTTTTTTACCTGTCTGTCATCAGTCAGTCGGTGAGTCAGTTTTTTATTAGTGAGAATAAGTGCAGGAGTAAGGGCAAGGTTTGCCAAAGCCTGTAACTTGGTTTTAGATAAAAACTGAATAAAGAAAACAAAGAGCTGGACTGTTTTGACCTTTTGTTTGGACTGTGTAAACCAGAACCCACAATCCACAGTATTGACTGTTTGAGTTCATTTCATTTTGCTTTGATCACTTTTGAAATTTGAATTTTTTTTTTCTCTTTGATTTTGGAATTAAGTTTTTGGGACAAATAGTCAATACAGTAATTTTAGGAAGTTTAACTTTTAATCAGATTAAGTTGAACAGAAGATGCTTCAGTATTATACAAGTGGACTCATTAAAAGAGCATTTAATTACAAAACAATTTATTTGATTAAATCTTTGTACTTCAGTTATTTTCTATATTTCCCAGAGAGAGTTGTTTCAGAAATCCTCTCGACGTTGACGTTCACTGTCTCCTCCTGTCCACATGGAGGCAGTAGTGAGGTGTTTGCTAAACTCCGCACTAAAACGAGAAGAGCGAAATTCAATTCTCTGCTGAGATATTTTCATTTTGTCCTCACGTCAGATCTTTTATCGTTTTCATTAGTTTAAAAGGTTTATAGCATTTTCTCTGTGTGTCAACTTAGCCACCGAAGTAGTTTCTCGTTGAATTAATCTTCTGAATTCAATCGGAATCAACATAAGCAGCAGTGTTTTCGGTTACTAATGACTACTGGCCATTTCAAAGTTCCGATAGACCGCAGGTTTAAATCTCCGGGGAGCCTGAGCAGCCAGCATGGACACTCGAGACCCAGTAAAGTGTTGGCCGAAAGGAACCAGGCGGTTGTGGCGGTTGGAGCCTGGGTAGAAGTCGGAGAGGATTTCCGGGAGCACCCGGCTGTAAGTTTGGCTTTAAAATCTGCCGCGACCAGCAAGCTCTAATTTAGCCGTTACCAACAGTAGTGCCAAGTCTCACATTTATTTTGATAGAGTCCTTACTTTTCCTACAGTTTTTATCCAGACCATTGAAAATTCATTAATTTAGCCCAAACGTCAAGTTTAACTATTTTATAAATTGTTATAAAATTTTAAATATCAGCTTTGTTTGGCTTTTGTCTACTGGTTAATTTCGCTGGATATGTTTTACTTATAATTTAGAGACGCACCAATATTCAAAATTTGGATATTGCAACATTAAAAATTTTTTCTGACATAAAAAATAGTTCAACTGTACTAATTCAACAAATCACTACATAAGAATGGAAGCTAAACAGTTTATTTAGAGATCCAATTTGAGAATTTTTAAATAGCCTTATTCTAAAACATTTTAGCTTTGTTGTTGCTGATTCCATTTTTGGTAAATGGAGATTTTAGGGATTGATAGTCTTGTTGTTTTCAGAGATCTGTGTTTTGTTTTAGACCCTTGCTTTGCTAACTGAGGAGCTACAGGCCCAAAAGAGAAGAGAGGATGCAGACAACCTGAAGCGGTTTCAAGATGAAGTGCGACGACGAGTCGCACATCAAGCTCACGCGTGCAAGCGACAACAGCAACCTCACTCACATCCCTTGGTAAAGTATTCCCACCTGACTGTGAAGTCCTGGAAAAAAGCAGACAAGAGCAAAGGCTGATTTGTTCAAAGTGTTGAAGGTCACAGTGTAAAAAGCTCAGATGAGAACAAGAAGAAAGCAGAAAGTATTGCTCCTCTTATTGGCATTGTAGCTCTACTTCACTTTATATTGAAAAATCATCATGTTTGCTAACTGCACGTTTTTGTTTTTTGGTGTTTATTTTTACTTTTCCAGGCTTTCTAGCTTATTTCTTCATTTATTTTGTCTTTGTTTTTCAATGTTTTCATCTTGCATTCTTTCATTCTGTATGGTGGTGCCCTATAAATGATGACACATTGTTCAAATTCTAAAAATCAAATATTATGACATGAGGATATACTCTCTGACTCCGCCCTCACCTAAAGGCAGAAATTATTCAAAATCTTGTATATTTATGAAATGTCTGTTATATTACACACCAAATATCACTTCAGAAGAGTATAAAGTTAAACACAAGGCTCAGAAAATTCACCCAATCTGAAAGGTTTTCCACCTTCCCAGTAGGTTGAGGCTAAAAACCAAAATTTTATCCCGTCTCCAGGGACAGTTTTGTCCGAGATAATCTAATCGTTCCCTGGCAGAAGCATGTAAAAAATAAGCCCCAGAAAGTTTCCTGGTACCCTTATGACATATTCAGAAACAAAAATCACTTTTAATTGCACTTAGACCAGATATACTTTTTACACCTCCTCTTGTCAGGTACATATGTTGCAGAATTCCAGCGTACACGTAACCACAACTTCCTGTTATTTTCACTGCCATTTTTCATATCTGAAACTAAAAACAAAAAGAGAACCAATTAGGTTTTTGCAACAGTCTTCAAGCTAAAATAGTGACATTTTTCTTATTAGAAGATGTAGCTGACTGGTTAGCTGGTCATTATGTTTTATATTAGTATGTTATTAATAATACCAAGTTCTTAAAAAACCTGTGTGGTGTGCAAGCTGCACCATGGCTCACAAGACATTAATTTTCCTGAAAAGATCTTTTCATGGTAGACATGTGTGTCTTTGTCTAGGTAATACCCCACAGAGGACCTCTGATCCTGACCCAACAGGTCTGCAAGGAAGAGGAGCATATCCACTCAGAACCTGTTGCACCACAGGGCAGTTCTCCAGAGGTGAGGTGAAGGTTCCTCAGCAAAGAGAAGCAGAAAGCTCTGATAGATTTCTTGCTAACATTGGAGACACTCTTATTTTTATTTATTATAAATTGTAAATTCAACTGAAAACATCACTGAAATCACTGTTGAATAGTAAAATGTTAAAAAATATATGTAAATGATTTTTAAGAATGTCTTTTAAGTGAAATCTTTCGTTCTTCAGCTAAAATAAAAGTCTATTGATAAGTTAATTTGATTATTCTTTGCCCAAACCTGGGCTGATGAAGCTATTCTCTCCCTGGTTTTGTTTCAGGTCTGAAAACAAAAGGCTCTGAATCTAGTATTAAGTAGCTGTTGCAGGATTCCGTATAAACATTATGAGTTGTTTATGGGTGCAAACTGTAAAGTGGAAGTTTACCCACCACGGAGCACTAATACATTTATTTCAGCTGGTAAATAGTTGGTAAATCCAGTTTTACTCTCAATGAAGTTTACAATTACTTTTTTGCTTAGTTAGCATTTTTGCTGTGTTTTTGACCTCCAGAAAGATCAAACTATTTACCATTCTGTGACTTATCTGGTAATGTGACCATCATTAATGTGGAATATTATTTATTTCCACTGTTTTCCAGTTGAGTAAGCCCCTGAGGCAGGTCAGACTCAGACTGGCTGCCTGTCGGCTGACCCAAGGGGAGGAAGCACTGTCAGATCTTCCAGGAGGCAGATGGAGCATCTCTCCAACCAGACATGTGAGTGTCTGTGTCTAAACCTTTGTTCTGCTTTTTTTATTTTTAGCACACTTCCTAAATCATGTTTGGGTTTTTTTTCCTGGAAGTTGAAGGAATAACTGAAAACATTTGTCTCTCCCCCATCAAACTGCTAATGCTTGTGTGCAGAGAACAGAGGAGGAACAGGAAACGAGAGATGTTCCTCTCTTTAGTAATCAACATGAATGTCCCCTTGTTCAGCAGAAGGTAACTGAATTTATCAACATGCAGAAATGAAATCAAACAGGTTATGTTATATTTTTTCAGACTTCAAGTTTTTGTTTTTACTTTTATTAATTTGTCTAATATTTGTGAGTGTTGGACAATGAACATGAACTTCAATTTTAAAAGTATTCTTACATCTCAAACCTTTTTCTATTTTCTCACATTATAACCACAACTTCAGTGTATTATATTTTGACCTTTTGTAATAAAGCAACACAAAGCAATTTGTAATGTGAAGTGGAAGAAAAAGGTGCCTAGTTTTACAAATAAAAGAAATAATCGAAAAATTGTGGCATGTATTGAGACTGAAACCTTTTCCAATTTGCTTCTTATAGCAGTTGTGCTATGCTGTTTTATTCTCAGACAATGGATTGAAGTGCTTTCTGTAGATGTTCACAGCTTGGCATATAGTTTTATAACCTAATTCAGTTTTAAACCTCTCTGTTGTGTTTCTTTGTCAACATGACGTGTGTTTAAGAATACAAACCTCCACACATCTGCTGCATTTATAGGTGGCTAACATGCTATCCACATGTTAGCCACTAGTTAGACAGCTCCAATTGGTTGGATTTTATTTAGGAATATTGCAGTAAGACAAGTGAAATACAAACAGTATTTCACTTTTTAATTTCCAAATTAAAAAAAACAATTTATCCTTTTATTTCCACTCTACAATGGTGCTTCCTTACAACATAATATGCTAATATATTAACAGTGAAGGTTGTGTTTATCATGTGGCAACATTGAAAAAACCACAGCAACTATGAATAATTTTGCAAGATACTGAGAACAGTTGAGAGTAGGGCTAAAATGATTAATCATGATGAACTAATTAGTGAAATAACAGTCAACTAATTTAGACATGCACAGAGACAGACAGATTTTATTGTCATTCAAATGTACATTTTTAAAGAAATTTTGTTGCAAGGCTCCAATAACAATTAATAAATAACAATAAAAGTGTCAATATAAATATATGCAATAAAAGTAAAATATGTAAAGAATATGTATAATATTTATAATAATGTAAAACAGCAATGCGTAATAAGTACAATATGTAAATAAAAGCATATGGTATGTGATTAGTTGTACACTGGAGTATACAGATTGGAGTAAACAAGTCAAAAGTAGAAAAAATAGTGAAGAATTACATTAGAGACAGATTTGTATTTTTTTTATTGCTTTTGCCGTATTATTGTAAAAGTTACAGAATACAAATTCATGCCCCATTTTTTTAGATTTGCATATAATATTTACATTTTATGCCATTTTTATATTCCACAAAAAGGTTAATAAATTACATTCAAGTTTGTTGTAAAATGACAAAATGTGAATACTTTTGTAGGTTGTCTTGTGTTTGTATGTTTAAGGTCAACGGACACACCCTGTTGAATCCAAATAATTCACTCTCTGGTCATGAAGTCCCAAAGTTTCTCTGGCCAATGACGGATGAAGAAAAAGTGAAAAAGCAGGTGGATGAAGATCAAATTTTACTTGTTTTTCTCCTGTCTGGCTAAAATTTTACAGCTGATTCTCTGTCTTTTTCTGCAGCGTCAGTCTCAGTTCCTGAAGCACCGCCGCCTGGTCATGAACACTGAACGGGAGCAGGTGAAGGAGAACCAACAGCTCAGGAAACATCTGAAGAGGACTGCAAGGTGACCAGACTACCACTGATCCTCCTGCATAACCTTCTGCTGCTGTTTTCACACAACAATAGTGTTGTTAGACCTTACTCTGCAGTTCAACTTATGGAATATTTTACATTAATCTCACTTATTTCTTTAGTTTGGTGATGACAACGTATTTGTTTGTGTTCAATTATCTTAAAAGTTACAAAGCTTTAACTTAAAGGGACATTTTACTTTGACTTTACTTGAAATTATTGAGTTCGATGCCAGTTTTGTATCCTACATCTGACCAACTCAATTGACTGAGTTTATCCAACTTAATTTAGTAAGTTTTTATAACTTGATTCATTGAGTATGTTTAACATGACAAATTTAAGTCGTTCTTACTCAAATAATAATTTTTTTCTAATAAATAAATAATAGATTAATACATAGTCTTTATTGTCATATGTGTCATATACCCTTTTGCAAGTGACCAGCCCACATCAACTTACAAGACACAATAAAAACATACACAAACAAGCGGATGGACATAAATATTCTTTAAACAAAAAAATTCCTTTTTCTAAAGCGGCAGGGCTTCAAAATAAACTGTGATAACTGAAACACAACTCAGTATACACCTCATATTCCAGGTAACAACAATATTTGAGGTTATTTTGCGTTTGTTTACCTTTGCTGTGGTGCACTACAGCCGCTGTATTTTCTGAACGTTCATTAAACGACAAAATTGGACAAATTAACTCGTTCGTTTGTGAGTGTACGTCACTCACAACAAACATCAAATAGAACAAATATATTTGGTGAAGTATTTAACAAACAAATGGCTCCTATCACAATAATTATGTGAAATTAAATACATTTTCTAATATTTAAAAAAAAATGTTTCTGGCATTTTGCTTAGAGCACAGAGTCTGAGAGGCTTTTCCTCTATGAAACATACTATTTATTTTCATCTCTTATTTAATGGAAATATTGATATTGATGAGATTTTCTCCAAAATGACAATCTTTTTCAACCTGCACAGTTCCGCTGTTGAAAATGAGGCGCTAACATTCACAAGACATTGAAATAAAATCCTGTCCAACATCTGGTTAAAGGCGACAACTTCGTAAGATGTACTTTTCACATAACTGTGCTCTTTGGTTCCTCCTTTCTGTTTGAAATTTCTCATTTGAGGTCATCAAACCAAATTTCAGGTCTATCATAACTGACTGACACCTGCTGGCCTCAAGTTTGCTTCCGACTATGAGAAACCAGTTCCTCCTGCCAGTGTCAGAATTTCTTTTTTTTCTTTTGCTTTTTATCTTTTTTGTTATTTGAACAAACGGTTACCAGCAGCCTCAAATTTTAAAAATTTTGCTTCTGAAATCTCTTGATAGCGATTCCACAAAGAGGATGAGACTCCCTCACCCTCCCTGTGTCAATCACGACAGAAGCCCTTTTTTAGTGTCAGAATTTCAATGAGGAAGTTGCTGCATTAGGATTTCTATCACTTTGATATGTGTGCAATAACTGATTCGCATGTAAAATAATTCAATAGAGTTTCATTTACAGTTTTTACAGTGTCATGAGGTAGAACTCAGCCGGCTGATGAGAGAAAAAGAAAATCTTGATCTCAAAATGTTTGGATTTAGACCAGGGGAGCACATTCTGTTCATCTGCTAATAAATTATAAGAGCCTAAGTACTTAACTAACCTTTCATCTTGTTAAGGATTCTGTATTTTCCTCTATCTCTTTTATCTGCTTACACACACACACACACAAACACGCTGCGGCTTACATAACCATGCTTATATGTGACTGTCACCATCAGTCATACATAAACAGACTGAAACTGACTAGACTACCGTTTATGGAGGGTACAGATTGCAGAGAAGAATAAAAGCTAAACTCGCTACAATCTTTGCCTCACTTGGTTGCATCCATAAAGTGAGTTAAGTGTGGCCCAGCGCTGGACGGAGAATGTAACTCTGCATCTGTTCCATTTGTATGACATGTATAGCTTGTAACATTTGATCAACTATTTTTTACAATGCTTCACAAAAGGGAAAAAGAAGTCTTGGTCAGATTTTTTTTAAAAATTGATTTATTTTGTCATTTAAGGATCAAAGCAGAGAAAGAAAAGCTTCGTCAGGACGAGGAGATGAAGTTAGAGAAAGCTCGGAGGCTTGTGGAGGCCAGGCAGAGGCTGGAAGAGCGAGACCGGCAGGTTCTGGAGCAGCTGGCGCTGGAGGAGGAGGAAGAGAAGGAGAGAGCTATGCAGCTGCAGAGGAGGAAGAGGGAGGAGGAGAGGAACAATAACAAGTGGAAAGACTCTGTGAGGTAATCTAACTGATGTATGACCTACTCACTCGTTCTGATTCTGATGAAACTAGAATAATGTCAATGTGTGTAGCAGTGAGCATACTATAGCTTGGTTACTCAGAGATTAGTCAATTAGCATTCTCGACTCCCTTAAACTCCCAGAGCCAAGCACAGATCTGTAGGAATTTAGAGATCTAGATAAACTATAAAGGAAGTCCTTGATGTTCTGGACTGATTTCATTAGAAATGTTTAATATATGAACCTTTTGCTGTCATGCTTATAAAATAAGTTAAGTTTACAAAAAATGCAGCAATGTAAACTTATAAGAGCACAATCTTTAATTTAGTAATATATATATATATATATATATATATATATATATATATATATATATATATATATATATATATATATATATATATGCTGATCTCTCTACGAGAGGACCACAGCAACCTCCCTGAGTAAGCCCCGGTAACCATCGCTGACTGGATAGCTCAATACATAAGGCATCAGTATATCACCCGAGAGGGCAGGGTTCGAATCCAGTCTGGGTCCTTAGGCAAGACCCTTCAAGCTACTGTCTACCTCATACCATGAGAGATACTAAGTTGCATAACATGCCGGCTCAGACGTCGCCCGGCCAAACAAGGTCTGCGTCAGGTGTTGGGGAACCAGAGCACCTTGATGACAAATGGGCTACTGGAACAAGACGGAAATGGGCGAGAGATGAAAATGTGGATCTGTTGGAATGCTACTACTCAAGTAACCCTAGTGAGAGAGGTTACATGCAAAGACTGGGGAAGGAATGGTTACTTCGACATCCCCAGTCAACACTAAGCGCTAAACAACTAGTAGCTCAGTGTTCCAACATCCGCAAACGGCAACTGCTATCACAACTTGAGATTGACGAGATACAACACAAATGCTACGGCAAAAGGGAGGAACCCGGATGTCAGAACTGTGGGGACTTAACTACAAGTCCCCACCCAGTGAGGGGATACACGGCCCCAATGAGCGAAACAGAGCTGAACGAGAATGACAACCAGGCCTCCTCGGCGCCAATTACAACGGCTGAGTGAAGTACCATCAGAAAGTCTCATTGAGAATGTGAATGCAGCATTGAGAACGATCCCTACCAACACCATAACAGAAACCAATGAGCTGATCTACAACTCAGCATCAGTGATCATTGAGATACTTGGCTATAAGAGCAACCATGAGACCCAATACCCACCATGGAAAAGACGGTTAGAGGCTAAAATCAAGGTAACAAGGAGGGAAGTGAGCCAACTGTCAGAGCTCCACAAGGGTACAATGAAAAGGGTAATAACAACAGAGCAGACCCACCAAGGCTGGAGACTCACTGAAAGAAACTCACTGCTCTCCATGAGCGACTGGCAGCTCAAATGAACCAGCTGCTACAAAGTGGGACTCACCCTGAATGGTTAACTGAAGGGCGGACAATCCTAATCCAGAAGGATCCATCAAAGGGTCCAGTCCCACCCAACTCTCCACAACCTGGAAGCTCATGTCAGCATCATAGCGGCCAAGATAAGCAAACACATGGATAAACACATGAGCACGGCACAGAAGGGTATCGGTGTAAATACCAGAGGAGCCAAACACCAACTCCTCGTAGACCGCACAGTTGCCCGAGACTGCAAAACCCGACACACCAACCTGTGCATGGCTTGGATCGAATGCCTAGAGATGTATAACATCAACAGGATTCTGAGAGCCTTCATTGCGAACTCGATGAGGCTGTGGAAAACCACCCTTGAAGCCAACTGCAAACCACTTGCACAAGTGTCCATCAAATGTGGCATATACCAAGGAGATGCTCTGTCCCCGCTACTGTTCTGCATAGGCCTGAACCCCCTCAGCCAAATTATCAACAAGACTGGCTACGGATACCGACTCAAAAATGGGGCCAACATCAGTCACCTCCTCTACATGGATGACATCAAGCTGTATGCCAAGAGTGAGCGAGACATCGACTCACTGATCCACACCACCAGGTGTGGATCTTCGGACTAGAGAAATGTGGTCGGCTGATCACAAAGAGGGGAAGGTGATCCACACAGAAGGGATCTCACTCCCACAAGGAACAATAGCAGACATAGAGGACAGTTACAAGTACCTAGGTATACCACAAGCAAATGGCAACCTCGATGAGACCACAAGGAAAGGAGCCACAGCTAAATACCTAAATACCTCCAACGACTAAGGCAAGTCCTGAGAAGCCAGCTCAATGGCAAGAACAAAATCCGTGCAATAAACAGCTATGCCCTGCCAGTAATCAGATACCCTGCTGGAATAATCAGCTGGCCAAAGGAGGAGATAAAAGCCACAGATATTAAGACTAGAAAGCTACTAACCATGCATGGAGGGTTCCATCCCAAATCCAGCACCCTGAGACTGTACACGAGCCGCAAGGACGGAGGCAGAGGACTAGTGAGTGTGAGAACCACTGTCCAGGACGAAACAACTAAGATCCATAAATACATCAGGGACAAAGCCTCAACAGACAATGTGCTGATATCAGTAAATCCTATCAATGTCTGGAAAAAGCCATTTTTAATTTTTTTATATATATATATAAAATAAATATAATTCATTTTCCCTTCTCACCCACCGCGGGTGGTTCTTATCCTCTGAGCTCGGGTCCTCTACCAGAGGCCTGGGAGCTTGAGGGTCCTGCAGTATCTTGGCTGTGCCAAGGACTGCTGCACATTTCTGGACTGAGATGTCTGATGTTGTTCCTGGGATCTGTTGTAGCCACTGCTCCAGTTTGGGGGTTACTGCCCCGAGGGCCCGATGACCACAGGCACCACTGTGGTCTTCACCTTCCAGGCCCTCTCCAGTTCCTCCCTGAGGCCCTGGTATTTCTCCAGTTTCTCGTGCTCCTTTTTCCTGATGTTGCAATCACTTGGTATTGCTACATCTACCACAACGGCTTTCCTCTGATGTTTATCCACTACGACAATGTCTGGTTGGTTCGCCATTACCATTCTGTCTGTCTGGATGTGGAAGTCCCACAGGATCTTAGCTCTGGCATTCTCCACCACCTTTGGGGGTGTTTCCCACTTTGATCTCGGGGTTTCCAGTCCATATTCTGCACAGATGTTTCTGTACACTATGCCTGCCACTTGGTTAAGTCGTTCCATGTACGCTTTCCCTGCCAGTATCTTGCACCCTGCTGTTATGTGCTGGACTGTCTCAGGGCCTCCTTGCACAACCTACACCTTGGGTCTTGTCTGGCGTGGCAGATCTGGGCCTCTATTGCTCTGGTGTTTAGGGCCTGTTCCTGGGCGGCCAGGATGAGGGCCTCTGCTGTCCTTGAGTCCAGCTTTTTCCAGCCATTGGTAGGATTTACTGATATCAGCCACTTCGGTTATTTGCTGGTGGTACATCCCATGTAGGGGCTTGTCCTCCCATGATGGTATCTCTGGCACCTCAACCTCCGTTCCCTTTTGTCTGAGACATTCACTGAGCACATTGTCTGTTGAGGCTTTGTCCCTGATGTATTTATGGATCTTAGTTGTTTCGTCCTGGACAGTGGTTCTCACACTCACTAGTCCTCTTCCTCCTTCCTTGCGGCTCGTGTACAGTCTCAGGGTGCTGGATTTGGGATGGAACCCTCCATGCAATGTTAGTAGTTTTCTGGTCTTAATATCTGTGGCTTTTATCTCCTCCTTTGGCCAGCTAATTATTCCAGCAGGGTATCTGATTACTGGCAAGGCATAGCTGTTTATCACACAGATTTTGTTCTTGCCATTGAGCTGGCTTCTCAGGACTTGCCTTCGTTGGAGGTATTTAGCTGTGGCTCCTTTCCTTGTGACCTCATCGAGGTTGCCATTTGCTTGTGGTATACCTAGGTACTTGTAACTGTCCTCTATGTCTGCTATTGTTCCTTCTGGGAGTGAGACTTCTTCTGTGTGGATCACCTTCCCCCTCTTTGTGACCAGCCGACCACGTTTCTCTAGTCCGAATGACATCCCGATGTCCGTGCTGTAGATCCTGGTGGTGTGGATCAGTGAGTCGATGTCTCACTCACACTTGTTGTACAGCTTGATGTCATCCATGTAGAGAAGGTGACTGATGTTGGCCTCATTTTTCAGTCGGTATTTTTCAGTCTTGTTGATAATTTGGCTGAGGGGGTTCAGGCCTATGCAGAACAGTAGCGGGGACAGAGCATCTCCTTGGTATATGCCACATTTGATGGACACTTGTGCAAGTGGTTGCAGTTGGCTTCAAGGGTGGTTTTCCACAGCCTCATCGAGTTTGCAATGAAGGCTCTCAGAGTCCTGTTGATGTTATACATCTCTAGGCATTCAATGATCCAAGTATGCGGCATTGAGTCATAGGCTTTCTTGTAATCAATCCAAGCCATGCACAGGTTGGTGTGTCGGGTTTTGCAGTCTCTGGCAACTGTGTGGTCTACGAGGAGTTGGTGTTTGGCTCCTCTACTATTTACACCGATACCCTTCTGTGCCGTGTTCGTGTGTTTATCCATGCGTTTGCTTATCTTGGCCGCTATGATGCCTGACATGAGCTTCCAGGTTGTGGAGAGGCAGGTTATTGGTCGGTAATTGGGTGGGACTGGACACTTTGTTAGATCCTTCTGGATTAGGATTGTCCGCCCTTCAGTTAACCATTCAGGGTGAGTCTCACTTTGTAGCAGCTGGTTCATGTGGGCTGCCAGTCGCTCATGGAGAGCAGTGAGTTTCTTTAGCCAGTAGGCATGGATCATGTCAGGCATTGGTGCTGTCCAGTTTCTTTTGGACATCTGTCACAGTGATGGTTACCGGGGCTTGCTCAGGGAGGTTGCTGTGGTCCTCTCGTAGAGAGATCAGCCACTGTGCATTGCTGTTGTGGGACGCCTCCATTTCCCATATGCCTTTCCAGTATTGTTGCTCTGTTTGTTATTACCCTGTCATTGAGAGTACACCTTAGCTGGTTGAGTGGAGAAGAGCCGGTTAATCCTTCTGGATTCATTCTCCCTTGTGTATCTGTTAGGCGGCTGGCCAAGGCTTGGAGCCTCTGTTTGGCAGTTTCAAGTGCTTCAGGTATGGGCATCTGGCTGTACTTTCTGGGTACTGGTCTTTTCATTGTACCCTTGTGGAGCTCTGACAGTTGGCTCACTTCCCTCCTTGTTACCTTGATTTTAGCCTCTAACCGTCTTTGCCATGGTGGGTATTGGATCTCATGGTTGCTCTTATAGCCAAGCATTCAAGAATCACTGATGCTGAGTTGTAGATCAGCTCATTGGTCTCTTTTATGGTGTTGGTAGGGATCGATCTCAATGATGCATTCACATTTTAAGGTACTCTGATGTTTCAGTCATTCCGTTTTCTGAAATAAGGTACAGTATACAGTATGCATATATTCTACAACATCATGAACACAGCGAAAAATTATAAAATTATACGTAAACTGTAACGATTAATTAAACGACAAAACCGAAAACATTCAAAACAGTATTTTTTTATGAAGAAAAAAAAAAAACTCACCTCCATGTTGCGATGCAACAAATATAATCCTTGCTTGTGATGTCTCCAGTTCTTAATCCAAAGCTTTGATTTTTGGTTCCGTCTTTTTTGGGTTAACATTAGTCCACAAACTAAAGTTACCACTTCAACGTGGTTGTCCATGTTTGTTCGTATCTGGAATTAGAATGTGTTCGAGTGAAACCTCACACTCTACGATCGAACCGTTACACCTACGATTTTAAATCGGCTAGTGTGTGGTCTCTCTCTCACGTTTTCAGAATCGGCCGACTTTTCCAAAATCATGTTGTGTGAACTGGGCTGAAGTAAAATTCTGCTCAAGGCCTCATATAGCCTTGGATGGCCCCTACATGACGAGTTAAGGTCCCTCTTAAAAATGAGATCCAGATCTCAACGAGGTTTACCTGGTTAACTTAAGGAAATAAAAATAAATCCGCTGCACTGCGCAGAGATCCACAGGAAACAGGAAATTTAATTCAATGCTGAAATGTGGATTTAGTAGCTCTTCCATTTTGTGTCTGTTGAGTTTTTAACAAGGGCCACTGAAACTGCCTTTGTTGCTCAAGTTTGTGGGACGAGTTTCTCTTCTGGCCACACGCTGACTAAGTGGACAAAACATTTGATATGGTTTGATGCATTGTGGAACCTAAAAAATTATATCAAAAACAATAATAATAATATAACCCCAGCGTGAAGCGTGACTATTGAGGAGAGCGTGAAAGCTCCTCACCGGGCTACACCTGCACGATGAGTGTTAGTGGTGGTTCGTGAACCACTAATGCACCGGCCGGGTAACACGTACATAAGCTTAATATGGAAGACATAGCCACACGCATCATTCTCACCACTCTGAAAGAGCGACTACAAGTTATTTCTGCGGTTCACATTGAGCTGCACAACCAGATCTAACACGGTGGGTTTTAAACTCCACTTTGATGTGGAATTGCCCAAAGAACAATAATTTCACTCAGGGGGTTTATGTAAACAGGTCAGCCTGTGTCCAGTTTGTGTGAAAGGGGGCGCGATCCACACTGAGGTAAGCTTAAAATTCAATTAATCACTCATCAGAATAATCAATAGATTAATCAATAACTACACTGTGTTGATGTTAAGTCAATCAGAAAGGGTTGATGCAAATCAGCTGATAGTTTGCTACAAACGATCAAGTCTTCACTAAAAAGATGCTCCGTTATTTCATTTAGGCAATAAAATGTCTATTTTCTTATGTATAAAAGGAATTAAATCATTTATTCATTTATATCTTTTTATGTATTTCTAAATGTATAAAAAGACTTAATAAAAAAGTTGCCAATTTTTTTATACAAATAATGGATTAATTGACAAAATAATCAATTAATTAATAATTAAAATAATTGTTAGTTGCAGCCATACAGTCTTTTTTTGAGCTGCTTCAACATGAATTGTTTAATCTTCACCTGTTTTAATGTGCAAACAGCCAAATAGCTGCTTGTAGTTTACAGCTTTCTGTAAGTATTTCTGAGCTGAATAGTAACCTGTACGTGACTCTGCAGGTTTATCGAGGCTCTGAGAGTTCAGATGAAGGAGCGTTTGTCTCAGATGAAGCTGGAGCTCCCCACTCTTTGCTGCTGTGCCTCCTCTTTTTGGGATTCCCACCCCAACACCTGTGCCAATAATTGCATCTTCCACAACAACCCCACAGGTACTAACAGCACACCCTTATACTTATGCACACGTATGACCTGTGAACTGCTGTCTGAAATGCTTCTCTCCTCCACAGCGTATGCTAAAGCGCTGCAGTTAACACTGGTGAATTTGGACTTGCAGTAATGGCAACTGCAGTTTCTCAAGGAACTGGCGTCTCACTCTGTTTTTGTCAGATGTTTAAGTAGACTTTAAGTGGTTGCATCATTAGAAGACATGCTGTTGTACTTTTCACACGTATTCTCTTTGGGGTAAATTTGGCTGCTTGTATTTTATGTCACCAAATTACCTGGCCAGTTTAACATTCCCAGTGATTTTAATAGCACCCTGATTGGACTAATTATTATCCCCATTACTCTTTGTTGAGGTTCTAATCCAGCTCAAATGCAATTTTCTAACAATTTAAGCAATACTTTTCTGGATTAGGTATAGTAAATAATCTTCTTTGTTTGCATTTTGTTAACAATTTTTCTTACTGTACTTATTGCAAACTATGAATTCTGTGTATATGTGAACATTGTACATGACATAATTTTACAAAGTCAGTAACCAATTAGGAAATGAATATATTAAACTTGAATTTCACTCATTTTTGTTGGGTGGATTTTGCAAGAATTGACCTTCTGCTCTGCTGTTTTTTAAAGAAGTATTTAAAAAAAAAATCTCACGTTTCCCTCACTATCTGTTAGTTTCTATGAGATTTCAAAATTGATAACACTCTGTCAGACAGGAATGTCCTGATAAGTCAGTTATAGTGTTTCTTTAAGACTTTATATAGTGCCTTGCAAATGTTTTTTTTTTCAAATCCTAAACATAAGTGTTTCTTGAAGTTCTAATGAAAAAGATGATTGATATTTTATGCTTATACTTATTTCTTTACCTCACTGTTTATAGCAATGTCTATTTCTCCATATGCATTATTATTGTTATAATAATTGGAGGCTAATTTTTTCACTGTCATTAATACATTTAATATTTGACACCTACATATACTCAATACATTGCCACAAAAAACATTTTAGTAGAACAAAAAGCAGTTGTATTTGGGTAGATATTGCTGTTTTAAATCAACATGAATTGTAATTGAAGCACTTTTTGAAATAAATCAACAGCTTCTGATTTAATCAGCAACAATAATTTGAGGTTTTGATGCATTAACCTGTGCAGTGAGTAAGTAGATGATAAAAAAAATTAGGACTAAAACTCTATTTAAGCAAAGCCCTTCAAATGCAACAGTAAGAGATATCCATCTAGCTTACATATTAAAGCTACTGACTTTTCCCAGTGTTTTGCTATTTTATTTGAATAATTTTAATGCAGTTTGTGAATCATTTCAAAAATGTCATCCACAGTTTTAGTTCCAAAAATCTCCAACAGAACTGGGTGGACGAGACAGGATCCAGGTGAAAACTTGAGTGATTTGTTCTTAATATAATGAAACATGTTTTTCTGTTCAATCTCAAAGTAATTACACTGTGCCAATACACGCCAGACTAATCTGGTTCAAAATGTTTTACATATCTGTCCATTCCTGGTGCCTATCAATGAGTCAAAAGGACCAGTCCATCACAGGGCAACACAGTCAGACACAACAAACAACCATGCATGCACACACTCACACCTAAGAAGAATTTAGAGAGACCCCTCAACCTCACAGTCATGCCTTTGGGCTTTGGGAAGAAGAACCCACCATGCACAGGGAGAACATGCAAAGTTCATGCAGAAAGACCCCTAGCCTGGAATCTTGCTGTAAGGCAACAGTGCTACCAACTGCACCACTGTGCAGCCCTGCTTTACATGTAGCTTAATTTATCCCAAATAAAATCAAATTATTTCTCATAATAAAATGGTCCAAATTGGATTGCAAAAATATCTGAGCATCAGATTGAGAAAGAAACTTGACAGAAAATGTTTTTGCTCCCAATTAAGTACGGCAAGCCATTTACCATATAGTGGCCAATTGAAACTCATTTCCTCAGTTCAGTTCTTGTCAAAACCAACTATTTTGCTGTCAGGAAATGGTTCTTACTGTCTAATCAAATGGTTTCTCATATCTTTTCTCATTCATACAATTTTGGCTTTCAAAATTGTAACTATAGTCTAACTTTATTTTATTTTTTACAATTCTGTATCATATCTGATGTGTTGCTCAAACCAAGAGCAATGAGTTTATTTAACATTTGTGAGAAATGTTAGAGAGACATAACCATATTCTTTTGCTGTAACAATAAATAGATTGTGTAAAATTCTTTCATATAATCATTTAATAATTACAGTACATAAGAAATGTTAAAGGAAAGTGGGCAGATAAAACAGAAATTATGCAAAGGTAACAGCTTGAATGACTACTTTTTACAACAAAAGTAGTAATGTTGAGGAATGTTGATACAGAATCCTGAGTAACTTCTTTTGTTTCCTGAAGGCTTACCTCTCAAACAAAATGCTTATTAACTTCTGATCATGCTTACAAGTTTTAAATAACAGTAATCCAAATGTGAGGACCATTAAGGTGAGGAGTCACTGACTTAAACCCTCTCTGTTTGGGTCATTTTTACACAATGGGGATTAGTGTTAGTGAAAGCCCACACTGAATCTTGAATTAGATGACCACATGGGTATTACCATAGAGGTCCAACCTCTATGGTAATACAAGATTGGAGTATCAATTTCAGTTGCAATTTGGCTTGAACAACTTAGAAGTCATAGATCCATCTTGCCTTGCATTACTGATTCAGACTGCTGGTGGTGAAATGATGTGGAGGATGTCATTTAGTTCACTTGTGCTACTTTAGCCACAGAAAGCCACAGAATATTTTTGCAGATCTTTTTCACTTCCTTTTGAGCTCAGTTTACCCATCTTCTGATTGCTACCTCCAGCAGGATAATGCACCAACATGCAAAGCATCTCAAGATATGTTCTTTATCAAATCTAATCTTTATCAATTTAGTACAGTGGTCATCTGCAAATTTTCTACAATCTACAAATTAATAATTACAGTACATAACCACCAATGTTTGACACTTAGTCAAACATTGTATATTCTTATACAAATAAGAATATGTGCCAAGAGGAACTGAGACAGAATGATGGACCACCAACAGACCACAGCTCTCCAGCTGCTACTAAAGATTTAGCCTTTTTTTTTTTTTTTTTTTTTAGCTTTTCCTTTCACAAGAATGATATATTTACTATTGCACACACATCCACTACTGATGTTTTACTTTGGGGTATTATAAAACATTTGGGATTAACTTTTTATCCACCCATAATTTCCATCACTTGTCTCAAGTGATAGAAATTGTGTGTACTATATCAAAATCTTAATGTAAAATGTTACAGACAATATATAAGCAAGTATCCATCTTTTACTAGTCATTGTTAGGAAATGTGACTAGATTATTTGTAAAATTAGCTTTCCATACAGCGTTCTATTTCCAGTGACGCGATTACGTAAAGACTGTTTCTGACGTCGGGAGGCTCCTCCTGGAAAATCATGTGGTGAAGTTCATCTTCTGAGTATTATTTGTAGTTCTTTACGTTTTTCCACGCCGTAAGGTTTTAAGACAGGTTCAGGGACGTAGTGACTCTTCTCACGGCTGTATATAAACTTAGAAGCTAACTATGGAGCTCTGCTGGATATTGTCGGACTCCATCTCCACACTGGAAGCCGGACTGCAACCGTTTTTCCCCTCCAGCAGCTAACGTCTGCTTTTATCATTCTTCCGGTTTTTTTCCCCTCATCGATGACTCAAATATCAGGAAGCTTCCTCTCGGGTGTTTAGTTATAAATCTGTAGTTACCTGCAACCAGCCTTATCCCACCCAGAACATGATGTTTGGGATCAAGTTGTGACGGTTTGAGTGGGAATTGAACCGGTTTGGATCAACAATGAGGTCTCTGGCTCCCGGGATCCGACTGATCACCTCCTTCTCTCGAGACAGCTGGTAAGTCTTTCTTTTTGATTTCTGCAGAGCCAACTTGGTTTCAAGGCAGTTTTATCTGATTCTATATTATCTCCTTGTTGTAGATTATCTACTCAGTCTGATCGATCAACATAGATTGTGTAAATCAGTTGACTTCAACGCTTTAGTGTTTATTGCATATTTATTTAAGGTCGCTTTGCGAGTTGAAGTATTTAATAATTACGTGCTTTTAATCTGGTAGTATAGCTCTTTCATTTAGTACATTTTGAGACGAAATTCTTAATTTGATTAACTTAGAGTCAGATTTGCATTCTAACGAGTCGATACTCATTCAAGGACGTGAAGACAAGGGGCTGATCACAGCTGGTGCATGATTACAGCAGCACCTTTCTACAAATGTTACTTTTAAAAAAAACAAGAAAATTGTTTGGATCGGTTAGAAACTAGATTCTCTTATAACTTTGTAACAAACAAAATTAAGAAAAATAAAAAGCCGAAAGGTTTCTATAAATGATCTAAAAAACTCAGCAGTTGAACCTGATTTTCTTCTACTCTGTTGTACATAATTGAAAATTATAATTTTAAAAGTTACTTTCAAACAAAACATGAAATGTTATAATTTAAGGTGAGCTCTTTCATAATAAATGGATAAAAATTCTTTATACAAATTTTACAAATATTCTTTCAATTATCAGCAAAAAAAATAGTTATCTGAATTTTTATTTGTAATAAAAAAACAATTATATTAGTGACCATGGTAATTACAGGTTTTCTTCTAATTGTGTGAAAATGCATTTTGAGTGAGTCAGTCATGAAAACAATAACATATTTATAATATTTTATTTATAGAAAAAAACTTATTTACATACAAAAACAAAAGAAAGTGGTTAAGCCTTTTGTTAAAATTTTTCAAAATCAAGTTTGCCATTTCCATCAGAAAAACAAACTTTTTTTCTAGAAATGAATTAATCTACTTGGTTTTCACAGTTTCTTATACTTAGAAATACATTTTGTCCAGCGTATTACCTATAGACTTAGACTTGTTATATTGTTGTTGCACAAAGACACATTAGTGGAATTGGCAATGGAAATGTCCTCATTGGCCACTGGAGCACACAGAAAAAAACAATTGTGCCTGTAATCATAATTGGACAAATATACAAATAAGAAAATATTGCTGAATATATATATAACTTAGCATTTTCAATAGTCTCAGGCAGTCTAAGTGATGGTATTGTTGAGCAATCTCGTGATCAGCGGGAAGCAAGTATTTCTGAGTCTGGCTGTTCCTCTGCCAGACTCCAACTGGATGAACAGAGCATGGAGAAGATGAGTGGAATTGGAGAAGATCTGGTTTGCTCTGGCTGAGCAGCGTCTGTGTGTAATGTTCTGGATAGGGGATATGGCAGAGATGTCAAAGTCAAATACACAGAGGGCCAAAAAAACAAATTTGCTACAAGCCGACGGCCGGATTGGGTCTATGTTTATTAAAATATATTGAAATGATTGCACAAAGCCTATTGAACCAAAACCCAACACAGTGTATCTTATTTAATAATTAAATGAATAAAGCAATATTTTCTTATGGATCTGTCAGTAATTTCAAGTGAAACCATTTTTCAACGGACAAACAGACAAAAACAAACTTCCTTCAAAGAAAAATAACATGTTCTGTACATTAAAAGAATAAAGTAATATTTTATTATGACTGTCAGTAACCTTAAGGAAAAACATTTTCAACAGGCAAACAGCAAAAACTGTCATTGTTTTGAAAAACAAAATCTTCTTAATATCAAGATAAATACATAAATTAAAGTGCATGCATTATAAACTGAAAATGCATTATTGTGCTGCTCTATGATGTTCATATTCTTGTCTTTGTGTGTTTCTGAGAAGCTTGATAGATTGCAGCCATAAACTAGTGTTGCTATAGACATTATGACTTTATGTCAACATCTACAGCGATATGACAAGTACCTTCATAATGCTGTAGACCTTTACATATTTGCAGGTTGTTAATGTTTAAAAGGTTTGGCATCATTCTTGAAATATAAAGCAGGAACAACCTTATTATCTCTGAAAGAAATTATGTGGAGGAAATAAGAGCTAATTAACCTGGGAGTCAGGATGTTAAAATATATCCCAGCAGAGAATGTTTTGTTCTGCAAAGTTCTACCTCAGCTTTGCTTCACCAAGAACTTCACACATTTATTAGAACTTTGTTAGTTTTTCTAGGATTTCATAATCAGCAAGAAAATAGCCCCGCTGTCCTCATAGAAACGAAGGATTAGGAGCTGAACATATAAATGTCCCCTGCTAATGTAAATATTAGCATGTTTTATTGACACAACAGCCCTTGTCACTTCTGATTTGCAGTGTTTCAGTATCACTGATCATATAAATAGTAAATATTAAATATTTCCTAATTAAAAATAATAATTTACCATACAACCAGATTGCTTACATGTCAGTGTTTCTTCTCAACAAGCAGAAGATCAATTTTCTGTTCACCCTTGTCCCTAGTGAGGTGGGTTACACCCTTGGACAGGTCGCCAGCCTGTCGCAGGGCAACACAGAAACAGACAGGACACTGTGCAGCCCACAAGCAGGTTTAAAAAAAACAACAAAAAAGTATTGTGTTAAAAACAGGAAATGCACTTTTCTAATTTTCAAGTTTTTTAAAATATATTTTACAGTATTAAACGCTTTATGTTTTTGGCCAGTTTTGACATATCCAAGTATATTTTTGTTAGACTAGACATCAGTATATTCCAGTATTTTTTTAGGATTAGTAAAGCTTGTCCACACAACTAACCACTCTCATTTGTTAGGAAAACCAAGATGGCAATGCATTTCTTTACTGCAAGATCTGCATAGTGCAATGACGATTGCTCAGAAATATTTGGCTTTGAAAAATTAGTGTTGTGAGCAAAATTGACTTAGTGCTATTGTCAGGAATGACCCAATAATAACATGTTATAATCTATACAGATGCTTTGTCTGCGCAGATGAAGATTTTCCAACTGATTCCTGAAGGAACCAAATTTTATTTTCTGAGATTCTCAACTAAAAGTTAATTGAGCACATTTGAATACTTTATAGAGAATTAAACATTCAACCCAAGATGGCCAAGCAATCTTTACGAGTGGAAGCAGAAAAAAACAGCCTGTGATGTGATCAAGATAGTAACTTACTTACTCTTTAGAAAGTAGTAGGCTGTAGATTTTCACACTACTCATTCCAAAACATGGACACTAAACAAAACTTGAACACTTTAAGCATCCTTCAGATACCAGTTCATTTATGAACCTTGTATCATAGTGTATGTTATTGTTGTGTGACTTCAGTGAATTCATGTTGTTGTTTAATGACATAGAAGACCAGATTTTGAAAAAAAAAAAAAATCCACATCAGACTGGTCTGTTATTTCCTCTAAATGTCATTTATGTTATTAAATGCAATAATGGAAAATTATAAACAAGTTCTCTTTTTTTGTCTATGTCTTACCTTACTTTATGACTTATTAGACTTATAAAGACAAACTGTGTGTAAATAATCAGTACTTACACGAGCTTGTGTTTTATTTGTTCCTGTTTCAGGTATCGTGGCTTTATTCTCTTCCTCACATTCCTCTTCTACACAGCCTACCACCTCTCTAGGAAGCCAATCAGCATTGTTAAGGTGACTTGGGTTGGTTAATCATGAAGCAAATTGTGTTTACCTTGCTCTGATATAAGCTGACAATGCTCAGATGCAGAAAAAGTATTTAGCCTAAGCAATTGTAAATAGGGTTAGTCTTACAGGATTTTGGGAAAATAAATGTATTTGTATGAATGACTGCTTATGTTATTGTGCTATTGTGTGTGAGAAAAGAATTAATAAAAAATAGGACCAATAGCTTGTTTTAGGGCATTTTCTGCTGTATAAGGAACAAATGAACCAAATCTCTATACCCTAGTTAGGAATTTAATAAACAGTTTGGCCAAAATTATGACATCATAGCTTCTGATTTTCTAAACTTGCAACATTTAAGTTAAATGAAGGATCACTTTGCCTTAAATCACCCTCACAACTGTGAAGTACAGAGGTGGCTACATCATTCTGAATTATCTGTTCCTGTGTATGGGAATTATTTCATCTAGTTCTGTTTCTGTACTTTTTGTTTGAAATTCAGAGTGAACTGCATAAAAACTGTTCATTCATCATTCGACCAACGTACCTCAACATAACTGATAATGATACCTGGTGTGAGTGGGCGCCTTTTGGTAAGTTCTTAAACAGTTCCACGTGAGTATTAATCAGTGCTGTTCTTTATTTAAATTACATTATATGTAGGTAGTATATTTTCACAAAGCTTCTTTCAGGCAAACTGTGAAGGCAATCTGATTGGCTGTAGACCAGACAGGAATGAAAGTAGGACAACTGTTGGCATAAATTGAGACAATTTTCTAGAATTGTTTCTTGATATCTGATATGAAACAAGCTATATTAAGGACAAAATAGTTAAAGATATTTAAGATTTTTGATATTTTAGGAAACATATGAGATCTTTAGCTAAAAAATGAATGAAATGAATTGTGTTTCTTTCTACAAAGCACAGTAGGGAGGAATTTTAATGCCATAAGTCAGCACACATTTTCAGTTTGAAAACAGAATTTCATTTCTTTGTTCTCAAAACTTGTAATGCTTGCACTGAAAACGTCTGCTCTCCTTCAAATATTCTCTGTGCTCTCTCAAATATTTGTGCCCATGCTCAAAAATGCTTCGTAAAACTAGTCTCGGCATGAATTAACTCTGCTCGCAAACCTCTCTGCTTGTTTGCGAATTCTTATCTTTTCTCTCTCAAAACAAAACCTTTCGGCACTTTATGGGTGCTACCATAAGATGCAACCCACCTTATAATTGTATAGAGTGATAATGTGAGCTTTCTGCTCACATTATTTTAGTGTGAGCAGAAGGGTTAGTTTCACATTTTAAAGTGAAACTGTTGGGGTTTTTAGTGAAATATAAATACTTTGGACTGTGAGAATCTATGTCTGTTGTTCCTAGAATGTGTGTGCTTTGTGTAAGATGTGTGTAGCAGCAGGAAGGGAGCTAAAGTGGAAGACAGATGGCTTGGAGACAAAAGCTGTCCTGACAAGAGGAGCAGAAAGCTGATAGCTAGCAGAGCCAATGATCAAAGACTAGAAGTCCTGAGAAACTCTGGTTTTATGATCTAGAAGAACCTGAGTGCAGAAGTTTTATGGCCCTTAGAGACAACAAACAACTGTTTTTAGAACCTCAGTTGCACACACAGGATCTTGGGGGCCTGTGCTTGAAGACAGCAACTGCATGGATGCAGGATAGCACCATTGTTTGAAGAGACTTGTGACTGAAATGTGATAGCTATATTCACCTTTTGCCCCTCCTCTCTCTAAACAGCTGAAAGTGATTTGTTCCCTCATTGGTAATAAATAAGCACCTCGTAGTGAACGCTGGCAGAACATAGTTCAAAGATGGACAGAGAAGATGTCAGAACTATGTTCTCTGTTCCTTCAAGTGTATTCCATCTTCAATCATCTGTCTCTTTTGTTATTTCATTTAATGCTTGATAGATGTTTGGGTTCAGATCCAACAGAAACCATCCCTCAAATCAACATTTTTGCTGATGAACTGTCTAAAAGGTTATTTAGGGTTCTATCTTTATGTTCATGTGTGCATTTTGATATGTTTGTGCAGTTTGTTCAGTTCTGCATTTTATTGCCTAAGAGTGTCTTACTACTAGATTTCTTTGACAATTGAATTTTCAGTTTGGTGCAACTTCATCATGGCCCCGGTTTTGATATAAAAGCACATCACTCTCTCCCGCCCCACCTTTGTTCTCCTGTCTGCCTGTTCAGAATTTGAAGTAGTAAGGGTTGTCATAGTGAGTGGCAAGTATTGATTGATAGCTTTACTCAGTTTTACAAATGAGTGATTTAATTGCAATGTGGACACAGGGTTAAATGGATTTGCTCTTCTCTGACTATTTGGCGAGGGTATGGTGTTGAACATTTGTTCAACACCATACATCTGTTTGTGAGCACCTTAATTCACTGAGCCTCAGCTCCCCCAATCACACAAACATGTTTTTTTGTGTCTAATGTGTCTAATGGCTGCTATTAGCTCACAGCTGGCTAAGGACAGAGCCAAAGAAGGAAAGTGTTGTTCTGGGTGCGTGTGGCTACCATCAATTGTAGCAACCTGCGCCTCCCACTGGATGTAGGGAGAAACAAGAGCCTCAGCTTTCTGCTCTGTGTTACACTAAACATCCGCCAGCAGTGTGCTGCAGGTCGCTAACAGCTTACTAATCTTAGTCAGGAGTTTGTTCACTAACCATCTCCTTACATCCAGTTGGTGGCGCAAGTTGCTACAATCAATAGTAGCCACACAGGCATACCTGCTAAAAGGAAACAAATGCACCCAGTACAACACTTTCATTCTATTGGCTCAGAGGTTGCCAGCCAACCTTTCTGAAAATCGATTCCAAAAGCAATTCACAGTTTTGTAAGTGAGCAGAGAGCTCTGCAAGAGCGCGTGGAGAAAGATCTGAGTACGAACATTACAAGTTTTGAGAATACAGACGGGTGTCTATTCTATTCAATGTCAAATGTCACTAGATTAAAACAGTTTACCTGTGGCCTTCCTGCAGATCAGGGCAACTATCAGACCCTCTTTGGTGTCCTGGATAACTCCTTCCTCATCGCCTATGCCATTGGCATGTTCTTCAGGTTGGTAGCTGCTGCTTTTAGCTCTCCAGATTAAAGGTCTGGGTTTCTCCACTGACTCACTCGGGGGCTCTTCTCTCTCCCCAGTGGGATCTTTGGAGAGCGCCTTCCTCTGCGGTACTACCTGAGCTTCGGGATGGTGATGAGCGGATTGTTTACTTGTCTGTTCGGCCTCGGCTACTATTGGAACATCCACTCTTTAGGGTACTACGCCTTCGTCCAGGTATGCACACACTCACGCACACAAACATATACACACACGCACACACACACACACACGCGCGCGCACACATACAAAGACTGATAGATGATATAAGACCTGTTTGGAAATATGATGACATGTTACACTTTTCTTAGTTTGAGTTACCTAGGCAATATGATTTAATTATTCTGCAGTTTGGCAAACCTTTGATCTGTATTTGTAAACTGAGACTTTTAATATTCTAAAATTATTAAATCCAACTACAAAGGATTCTGTCTCCATACTGGGTATCACAATCTAAGTAGAAAGCAGAAGCACATGGATCAGACAAGCTATTTTTCGCTGACCAAAGTCAGGTCAGAGCACAACAGCCAGGTTTCATTTATCACTCAGCTTGGCAGAAACTTTTTGTGCATGCACACTCCGAGCACCACTGCAACCAAAAGGCATCGTCAGGAGAGTTTTGTTTCACTTCGCTATTTAAAAAGCCTTCAACCACTAACCAGATAGAAACTAAAGTCTTCAATAAAAAAGTCTTCTTAGCTTTGCTTAAAACCAAAAAGTATTTTTATAAATGTGATTAAAAACCTGAAAATTAGTTTGACTTCCCAAGAGATAGCAAAACACTTGTTTAATTTAACAGTTTTGCTGGGTTTTTTATTTGTCTTTTCTTACAGTAACATTGTTTCCTACAGTTGACTTAATTCAGCTCCTTACTGTAACAGAAAGCCTGACTATATAAAAATGACCTTTTCATTTGATTAGAAGTATCCAAATCAACCTATATGTATGGGAGATAGGTTGCTCTCTCATATACCCGATTAGAGATCAGCCTATCGCACACAGGCTTAACCTAAAAGACAGGTGATACTCTTAACTTAAAAATGTACCAAAGATTGTTCAACCTTTGGTACATTTATTCAGTTTTTGGGATGATTTGCAACTTTGTATTGTCATAAATTTGTTGTTTAAATTTTTGTTGATTAATGTAAATACTCAAATGTAAAGTTAAAATTTGAGTTAAATGTTCAAATGGAAATTTTAGTTCAACTCTCCAATTATGTGTTTAATCCTGATTAAAACATGGCTCAATAAGCGAAGATTGTTTTTGAGTTGTTTGTTGAAATGTCATCTGACAGAAAAACTGAAGAAAACCATTGATTTAGGTTTTGTTCCAAAGTGTGCTTGAAGTGTTAAAATCCAGTCTGCTGAACTGGAGAAACAAAATATCCTTTGTTTTTAGTTTGTATTTGAAGTGTAGCTTTGAGGAGTCATTCGTGCTTCATTTCCAAACATGACTTCCCAGAGGGGAAAGTGAAGTTAGAAGCCAAACACCTGTTCAAAAACATGTTAAAAAGTACTAAATTTAATGACGTCAACATTAAGAATAAATGAACTCATTAATAAGATGTTCACTTCATTGTAGGCGTTGTAGCTGTTGGTTTTAGGTTCTCTTCCCTAAATAAAATGCAAAGCTGTGAGTCTTCACTCACATGACTCACAGGGAGCCACATGACTGCTCATGCATGTCTGGACTCATGTTCTGCAGCTTTGGAGACAATAGGAGTCCTTCTCCACTCATTCACCTATTCATGTTCAGTTTCCAGCTGTAAACTAATTAAAACAGACTTCTGTTGTGTTTGACACTGCAGGTGATGAACGGGCTCATGCAGACTACCGGTTGGCCCGCTGTGGTGGCTTGTGTCGGCAACTGGTTCGGAAAAGGGAAGTGAGTAGAGGGAGGCAGTTCTGCTGACTCTGCAGAGTTTGGTGTCGACTAAATCCAACACTATCACGTTTTAACAGCACTGCAATAAATTACCAACATTTAAATGGTTCATACTGACACAAATTTGAAATCAACTGACCCATGACAGCTTCACATGGACAATGCCTGGTGTCAGTGTTGGTTTTCTGTTTCAAGATGAATTCAAAATGATTGAACAGAGAGAGAGTGGAAAACAAATCGAAATATATAAAGAATACTTAGTTGAGTTTTTTAAAGCCGATTTTGAGATTTTCTGTTCTGCTGAGTCAGTAGATGGCACCAGTCTGGTGCTGCTGCACAAGTTAACGGCTGTTGCTAGGTAACAAAAGAGGGAGTTATTTAGTTGAGTTCACCAACCTAGTCAGCCTCTCCTGACTAGCTTAGCTGGTTAGGAGAGGCTGAGTGGCTAAAGACTTTCCAACAGAATGCTGTTTGGTTCTGCATCAGACTTTAGTGGAATTATAAAAAAATTCTACCAGACGAATAATCTATTGATATTGATCTGGTGTCTTTTGCGACATATCTTGTTATTGACTTATTGTTCAGCCTTTTGTAAAATTAACTTGAGCTATTCCCTCATCAAACCTTATGTGGAGTGTCGCCTTGTTTTTTTTTTTTCATGCATGAGTGAGAAATCCTTGAATCTCCTTTGGCAACCATTCATGTTTGCAGAATGCTTGTTCTCACAAAGCGCCGCCTATTTATATAAAGCTCCTGTAGACTAGCAGTAGCAGCAGTTAGCAGGTGGAATTATGCATCTGCTAAGCTTATCATAGGAAGTACTTCTCAGTCTAACACTCTCAAGAACAGTTGTAAAAGACATATTTCTGTGGTAACTTCCTGAAGGCAAAGTGTTGGAAATAGGAAGAGACACAGCCCCAATTTCAAGGCATTAAGATTTGGAAGTCAAATTAATTTTATATTATGTTTGTTATAAACAGTATTTTCATAACAATTGAATGTAAAATACAATATATTTTCCAGGCACAGAGCCCTTTTTACTTAAACCATGCAAGACAGAGCAAAAATAAATAATAAATAAATAAACTGCAGCAGGAATATCTACACTGAAATATAACATGAAGCCAATTCCAGCCTTTTGAATATTTTTTTTATTATTTTGTTCAAGAACAGTTCTTTGTTATGCAGCAGGACATTGAATCAAAGCACTACCAGGGAGTGGTTTAAAAGAAAAAGAAAGTTTAACAGGAACATCGACAAAATCTGTGCTTAGGATTTATTTAGATAATATGGCATGGGCTTAAATTGGTTGCTCATGCTTGAAAGCCCTTCAGTGTGTCTAAATTAAAACAATTCTGCAAAGAAGAGTGGATCAAAATTACACAATTTTGGAACGATAAACGATTATTATTTGCATTTCTGCAATATTGCAATACTGAACATTAATTAGGCCTAAAATGAAAGTTGAAAGTTCCCAGGAATCAAAATGAGCTTTTTCTCTTCAATCAAAAACCCCAAAAACAATATTATTGTGATTCTTTCTCCTTTACATGCACAACAATAAAACAGGTAATTTTTTTTTATTATGACATTTACCTTGATGTTTACAGTTATTAAATCTTGTTTTTCTGGAAAATGTTTTGTTTTTTTCCAGTAATAAAAATGTGAATTGCCTTTTTACAATCTCAGTGGAGTTTATCAAGAGTAATGGCTGCCAATGTGTGTAAAAAAAAACTAAAAAAACAAACTCACTAAATGTTTTTACATGACTTCATCTAAAATAAAAATAAAGATAGAAAAAACTGTCAAAAAAGTTATTCTTTGTCTTGTATTTAAATTGTACAATATAAAATACCTTTGAAATATTATCCTAAAACACTTACAAAAATGTTTATTGGCTCCATATGCTGGAGGGACACATTTAAACCATTCTCCTATTTCTGTCAGAAGATACACAAACTCCTTCAAAGCATTGCAAGTGGCCTTGTGTCACACTTTGAACAACCCTGGTTTATTATGTACAATATACACCAGAAGCAGGATTGTCCAGCTAACTGTTCAGAGTTTCTTGTTTTTCTCTTTCTAATGGTCAGGCGTGGGTTCATCATGGGCGTCTGGAACTCCCACACCTCAGTGGGAAATATCCTAGGTTCCCTCATTGCTGGGGTTTTCGTCTCCTCACAGTGGGGGATGTCCTTCATTGTCCCAGGACTTATCATCACTGCCGCTGGGATCCTCTGCTTCTGTTTCCTGGTTGAAAGTCAGTTTCTGTAAAGAGTCGTTTTGTTATTTTGGATCAATTTGGGTTTTTTCTGTTTGTAACTGTGACACCATCATCTCACTCTCTATTCACTTCAGAACCTGAAGATGTGAACTGCTCTTCTCCTCAGCACAATGTGAGTTTTAACAAAAACTATTTAATTTCCCTTTGGGATCACTACAGTATTTTTGAATTGAAATTGAATTAAGCACTTCTACTAGGGATGCAAAAATGAATTAATTTACGATAATTGCAGATTAGTGGTTAAAATGTTTAAAATTAGTTCCAATGTATTAACATACATCAGACTTCCTTTTGATGTTGTAGTTTGGCCGCCGTACAGCAGAGAGCGCCAGTGGTCTCTGCTGTATTAGTGGCTCTCTGTGTGAGCCCCTAATACAGAATTAAAGATGTCTGCCATACTACGGTCCAGACACATTCTGGTATGGGATGGAAAATGTATTTTATGTGTATGTTTAAGTTTAAGAATGTGAGAAAACTTGAGTTTTCTGTTAATTCAGTCAGTATCTAATTAATCTGATACAAAAGAGTCAACATTTTACGATATTATTCGGCTTATTACAAGAAATGTAGTCTTGTTTGTTATGGAAAATTAGTTGAGCTTTTAAGACAATGGCCACCAATTAATCTACAATTAATCGATAAGGTCAATCAACTGTAGATTAACTCATTAATCAATAACTTGCATTCCTGCTTTCTCCTTTTTTCCTGAACCATTCATCTCTGAGCTCACAGCTGTGTGTTTGTATGTCAGATCATTCTGGAGGACGGTGAGACCGAGTCTCTTCTGCAAAACGGGAACGGAAGCATCAATGGCACCGTCTCCATGGAGACTCCGAAGATCAGACAGGAACACTCTGAGGCCATAAGCTTCTATGGGGCTCTTTGTATACCTGTAAGCATAAATAGTTGAATTTAACTGATAAAAAAAAAAAGATTTATCTGATTTTGCTCCAGATAAGACATTATTGTGCCGCTTAAATGTTGCAGCCAGAGTCTTTGGCTCCATGTAGTGATCTGAAAGACAAATTGCACATTTAAAATTGTAGTAGAAGGTCCGTTTCCATTTGACATGATCAAGTTTTATTTTACCAATGGCTCTGAGGTTGGTGGATCTCCCTCCATCACCTAAATCTTTAGCTTCTTCCTTGGATTCTCCATAAAATTCAAGTTGTGAACATTGTTACTTCCCGTCAGAGAAAATATGTGGCTGAAATTGAAAGATTACTTTAAGCCTGGGTCAACTGTAAGGGTATGAATGGTTTTAGGCTTAATTACACTACCGTTCAAAAGTTTGGGGTCACCCCATTCAGTACTGTAGCTTCTGTGAGGAGCTAAACTGTTTTCAGATGTGTGCACATGGTTGCACAAGGGTTTTCTAATAATCAATTAGCCTTCTGAGCCAATGAGCAAACACACTGGAGTGATAGTTGCTAGAAATGGGCCTCTATACACCTATGTGTATATTTTTAAGATATTGCACCAAAAACCAGACATTTTTAGCTAGAATAGTCATTTACCACATTAGCAATGTATAGAGTGTATTTCTTTAAAGTTAGGACTGGTTTAGAGTTATTTTCATTGAAAAGTACAGTGCTTTTAGTGACATTTCAATGTGACCCCAAACTTTTGAACGGTAGTGTATATCTATGAAGCTTTTCACTCTACTCAATTCTGATTGACAGACTATAAATTGAATAAAAAACCCTCAAAACTAACCAGGAAAGCAATACAATGATAAGTAACAAACTGCATTGACTCAGTGTGTTTAATTAAAAAAAAAAAAAAGAACTTTCCCTCCTTGTTTAAAATAATGTGACTTCAATAACATCTGTAAGACCTTGAGGAGAGGATTCAATGGAAACAACACAGGAACGATCTGAAAACCAACAAAAGATTAACATTGGCACCAGGAACTGGTTATAAACCCTGATTCATGTAAGTTAGAGGTCTAACTGCCACAGAATTTCTACCATGTTGTTTTCTTGTTTGCATATTCAGCTGAGAAATGAATGGTCCCTCCAGGATTTCATGCAATTCATTTTTGCAATCCAAATCACTGATTTTGTGCATACCTGTCAAGTCTCCCATTTTGGCTGGGAAACTACCGTATTTTATCCCCCTTTCCCACAGTGCTCCCGTATTATTATTTTCCCGTAAATATCCCATATTTTGCCGCATGCTCACGCTCTCTGTTTGTTCCGACAAACCTCCCTCTCCCATCAATTACTCTACCTCAAAGTTCTTACGGGTTAACTTTTCTCCACCCCTGGTGACAACATTTTCTGTATTCTCAAATCCAAAACTTGGCAGGAATGATTTTGTAGTGCTACTTAACAAATAATTGCAAGAAATTTTGCAATACTTGTTTCTCATTAACCCCCATACAAAAATACCTTATTGCAAGGTGTGCAAAATAATTTCCCTCTACTTTAATGGAGAACAGTGGGATGCTGCTTTGTTCGGTCCTTCGCTCTTGTTTATTATTGTAAATGTGAGTTCTTATTACTTGTCATATCAATCACAAACAGTAGCAGTGTTTCCATTAACCATATAATTGTGCAATTTGACATTTCAAATTTTTTGTTTTTTTCTTTTGTCAAATTGGTTTTTTTTCATGATAATTTTTTGATAAGTTTTTGTTCTAGGATGAAGTGGTTCCTTGTCTACAGCAAAATAGGCTTATTTGTCAGAACTGTGTTTGCATCACACGAGTCACATGATCAACAACTGGAAGTTTCCACTGGCACAAACCACAAAGATGAGGTTAACAGGAAGTGGTTGGAGGATCATGGCGCACCTTGCTTTTTAATAATTTATTGTGTGTACAAACGTATCCATGCGTGATTTTAATTATGTTTCATATTTAATGAAAATACCAACATTTTCATTTTTCGACATTAGCAGAATATTGACAGCTTTGTGCTCATTTGTAATGGAAATTCAGATTGTAACTCAACATCAAGTAAGTCTGAGGCAGCAGCATAGAAGGAACAAGAAATAGTGCCACCTGTAGGTGGGAGCTATTACTCACTTAAACCCAATGTTTTTGAAAGCAGGGATCCACAGATTTTGCATGACTGGAGACTGATTATTAAATCTATTTTGTTATGTTTTTGATACCATGACAGGCATTAGAACTTCTTCACCTTGTCCTCAACTTGAGATTTTCCTTCTTTTTCCAAGTTCCTCAGTTGGGTTTGTTATGGCTGTTGAAGCCATAACAAACCCAACTGAAGCCAGCAACCATAGTATAAATCCGTAGCATGTTTTCATTGCAGCACAGTGAGAGAGGTATCATTAAAATGCTTAATCTGATCCTTTATGTGACCCACAGGGAGTGGTGGAGTTTTCTCTCTGCCTCATGTTTGCCAAACTGGTCAGCTACACCTTCCTTTACTGGCTTCCTCTCTACATTTCTAATGTTGGTCAGTATTATTCACACATTTTAGATTTCGACCTAAACTTTGCTTACATTAGAAAACTAATGTGAGCCACTATCACTATCAAAATTATTATTTTTTTCTTTCTTTTTATTATTTTCCCCACATAAACAAGTGGCTGCAAGCGTCTTTGCTGCATTGAGCATTTCACTGGCAGAGCAAAATCGCTCCTGAAATATCAGTCGGTTTATACAAGCACAAAGCCTAGATAAACCAATACAGCCGATGCAACTGTGAGGCTGGCTGCCTCGTGGTTGCATCTCTCAAGTTCACCATGACTGTGTGTCTGCACTGATAGAGTTCATATACATGTTCTTTGTTAGACTGTGCGTTAATCAGCCGGTGGCCCAGTCCGTGGAGGAACTTTCACACTCAACTTATCAGCATGTTATTATTGGTGGGACGATGCTTCAAACTGCACTATATAAAATGCTTTGTCTACTTACACTTAGGCAGAGTTGCTGCGTACGCAAAGATCAGAAAAACTTTTTCTGTCAACTTGACATCTTTTAATGCAAAAACACGGGAGACCGCCTAGGCACCCCGACCACAAGGCTTAGAAAGTTTTCTTGGGGAAACCCTAGGCTATGTTTCTTTTTTGTTATTAATGTATGTAAATACCTGGTTTATATTCCTATAAATGTTTTCAGTTTCAGTTCACTGTATTTTGGTAAATTGTCAACATTAAACACAGGAAACAAGGCCAACAACAATAAACAAACCCAAAATTTACCAAAAAAGGGATAGGCTGAAGCCAAAGCTTATACTTGCCTACCCTCTTTATATACGTAGCAGCCTATTGTCATAAAAGATATCTTCTGTCCATATGAATATACATACATAAGTACACTCATACATGCATGTATAGTCATGTAATATACATGCAATATAAATAATAATGTTATTGTTTCTATTTAATGAAGTTGTCAAAATATTTCTGTATTATCATTTTTTAATTTAGAAGTACATTTTTAATATGTTATAATTATGCTTGTTTATATGGGCAAGCAATTATGAATGAACTGTACTAGTTACAGTGATATGGATATAGAAAATAATTAGAAACTCTAAAACAGAGTTAACCTGAAGAGTAAATTGTTGGACGATGGAGTAAAAAATAAATACATACTTCTACTCACACATTTGAATGTGTAAATATACTTTACTACTGTTCTTCTTTTGTTTGCTCTTGTGTTAAATTTGTTTGTATATAACTTTGTTTATTCTTTTATTTCTCTACATTCAATAAAGTCAAGCCAAACCAAATATTATATATTCAAATAGTCTGGTAGAAGAAAGGAAGGAAATTATGCACAATTTTTATGCAATGCAAAATCTTGTCTTCTAGTACACTGTAGACTGTATGTAACTGTATGTTTAATATGTGAATTCTTTGTTTTTATTCAGCACATTTTCAAGCAAAAGAAGCAGGAGACATGTCAACGTTATTTGATGTAGGAGGGATCCTTGGTAGGTTTTGATTGGACAGTTAAAAACACCTTTTGTATGATACTTTTTTGTTGTCTAAGAATGCAAAGACAGTCAAATGAATCCTTTGTATCAGTTCAGATGCCTCCTTTGTGTCCACAGGAGGCATCATGGCCGGCCTGGTGTCTGACTTCACTGGGGGAAGAGCATCAACCTGCTGTGTCATGCTGATTGCTGCTGCACCTATGGTAAGAAATCTCTCATTTAGCAACATTATGATATAGAAACACACTTTACTGAATTGATTTGGTTTCCATCAAATTGTAAAGGAAATTTTAAGAAAACTTAGAAAACTGCAAAAATAAAATGCAATTTAGCCATGTTTCCATCTTCTGGTTTGGAGCAAAACCAGGCAATCAGATGTTGATGCACTGATCTAATCTTACCTGTATCGGTTCTGATATTGAACAAAAAGCTAGACCAGGAATCAGTGACAACATGCCCATCCATATATGGGCAGACGTATTCAATCTAATTCTGATTTTTGTTCTAAACGGCGTCATTTATTTTTCATTATATTCAGAATTCCTAACTGCACTTTCTGAAATATTTGAAAGAAAACTTTCTACAATTTATTTTTTACATGTTTGACTAAGGCGGTCTACCATAAGGTAGACCGCCTGGGCATAAGCCCAGTTCACACTACACGATTTTTTTGCCCCAATTTTGCCCTTACGACAATCTTAGAACGTTCTGAGTTCTAAGATTGTCACTTCCGACAATCGTAACCGATCATCCTTTTAATCTGATTAACAAGCCACACCTTAATACATATTCTAATTTAACAAATATGACTGCAGAGTGTGTTTTGAGAACATTATCTTTTTTTTTTGTGAGGATTTGGGTTTTTCTCTGTGTTAATTTAGGTTTTTATGTCATTTTCAGTTAATTGAGTCTCTGTGTTGTCCTGTCCAACCCTTGTTTGTCCCCAGTTGACCTTTGTTTCTCCTGATTGTCACCCGGCGTATTTAATCCCACCTGTGTTTCTTCTTCTTCGTCGGGTCCTTGTCTTTTCGGGTGTCTTTTCATAATGAGACTTACGCGCTACTGTTTGGCTGTAATAAAAGGGCCCTCTAGTTTATGGTGGTGTCCCTTGTTGGAGAGGAGTTTGTGCAACAATTTGCCATTATAAGTCGTGAGCATTTAGTTACTTGACACGTTAAATATGATGACACTATAAATTGCTTTAAAGAGATATGAAGTCTGTGGTTTGGTTCATTTGTTCCAGGTGCTACCAGTTGTGAGCATTAGTCTTCTGCTCATCTGGCTTCCTGGGTTATTGTGTTTTTGAATGATCAAAACATCATTCTGTCATTCCAACCTGGGTCTTCAATGTCATCCTCACCACTTCTCACCACAAATCATGACATTTTTACCCCTTTTATTGAAAATACTGAGCTACGTAGAGAAATGGAGTAAAACCTAATGGGAGAAACCAGTTTTTTTACAAGTATAAAATTTAGGTCCAGATATCCAAAAAATACAAATTTACTCTAAGCCATGTTTACTGAGGGGAAATTTGTTGATGGTATTTTGTATTAAAATATTAGAAGTCCATATGTAATGTTGACCTTTCTATTTTATTTACACCTGTTCGTTTTGCTTCCAGCTTTTCGTCTATAATTACATGGGACAAAAGAGCCTAGGGATCACAATTGGTAAGAGGCATTTATTCTGGTTCTTATATTATTTTGACACAAATTTTCAGGCGGATGTTTTATCTGCTTTACCTAAATAATACATGCACAGACTTCAAACTTTTGATGAGAAAACAACTTTCCCCTGATCTGTGAAAGGTAATAACCATGTTTATCTCAACTCTGATTGGTTTTTAAATAAACATAAAGCTTTCAGAATAAAGACTTTTATGGCCAATACAACAAAACATGGCTTGAAATGACATTTCTTCAGGAAGCGGCATCTGAGAGAAGCAGCATATTATGCAATGTCACACATCTATAAATTGATTGTTGGGTTGGATGGTTCTCTGTGATTTTATTTATTGATGGAGCATGTGCTTTCTTCATGGTGTTATTTTTGTCCATAATTCTGACTCTTCAAAATTAATAAAAGAAACTTTGTGTTCTTTTGAAAGAGATGAAAGAGTCCAGACTTGATTCTCAGGCATAAAGAGTTAGAGATATAAGCTTTATTTGAACTGAAAAGAGGTCGACTAAAAGAACATTTGACATGTGAAGCCGTTAGATTTTTAAATATATTTTGAGTTTAATGTATGAAAGAATTGAGATGAACATTTTCAATTATAGGTATGCTGCTGCTGTGTGGAGGCCTGGTGAACGGACCATACGCCCTGATCACCACAGCTGTATCTGCTGATCTGGTAAGATCTCAAAACATCATAACATTAGATCCTGTGCTTCCTCGTCTTATTTCTGTGCATTAGACTTTAAAGCCTGATAGACATAATATTTCTGTTTTATTGCAGGGAACACACGAGAGTCTGAGAGGAAACTCCAGAGCTTTATCCACTGTTACTGCAATCATTGACGGCACTGGATCAATAGGTATGCATTGTAAAAACCATACATCCCCTCATATTTTGAAACTTAGATTTTTCTAACGCAAGTGAAATCATTTTACATTTTTAGTAAGTTAATGGAAAAACAAAGTCATTTTATATGAACATAAGACCTGTTCATGTCAGCTTTCCAAGTGCAAACCACAAATGGTTCTCTTCCAAGTAACACTTGGACTAAGTGGTTATGTCAAATCTTAATGTAACTCAACAGGAGGTTTATTTCTTGTAATTTTAAGACGTTTTTTCTTCTGCTATTAATTATGTAATTAAACAAAAAATATTTCAGCTTGGCAATAATATTCCAAAGTAAAGTCACAGATGAGATTGAAATAAAAGCTACTTTTTAAAAATATTTATGTCTTTTTTAGAAAGATAGTAAGACAAAAAAAATAAAAATCGGATTTGGTAAGAAAAAATCGGATATTTAACTTTTAAGCCATACCGCCCAGCCCTAGGGGTTTCTGCGGTAACATTTTATTTGACGGGGTGTGAATAAGACTGACATGACACTGTCATAAACATAACACAAGTCTTCATGAATATTTATGACTGTTGTCATAAAGTGTCATTTGGTAAATAATGACACTTTTAATGTAAAGTTGAGATCTTTCAAAATGTTATGACAACTTGACGTTAACAGAGAATCATTACCCGTCATAAATATATTATAATAGTTATTAACCATTTATAACTACCATCTTAGCTATAGAACAAACCCTTTGTACATTGGAATAAAATGCACAAAGGGTTTGTACATTTTAGTGCAAGGATTGCTTGCACTTCTTGTGCAGAACAGTTAAGCCTCTGGTCAGTATATTGTAACTCTGAAATACTGATTGAAAAACTAAAACAGAATTACTTTTTCTTTAACTTAAGAAAATAGGTTCTTTCAACAGTCAGCCATCTCCTTCATTATAGCCTTCCTGTAAGTCACTAAAAACAGGGAAATCTTCTTGTCTTCATTTCCTGGAAGAAGATCTTTAAAAGTGTCTGGAACTGCTCAGAAGCTGTTGATATTGATATGTTGATAAAGCTTTTGGCAGTATAATAACACTTAATGACATCTGTAACTAGTCCAATGTTAATCATACCCTTATAATGACCTCATAACTGTCACAGTTAAGACTACCAACAAATGGTAATGTAATAATAAACAAAGATTTATAATATTTTCAATTTTGAAAATTAATTATTATGACGTATTTATGACGGATGATGATTCTTGGTTAATGCCAAGTTGTCATAACAAAGACATTTTGCATAATGACAGCTTTGTATTAAAAGTGCCATTATTTACTAAATGACATTTTATGATAACAGTCATAAATATTCATGTTTATGACAGTGTTATATCAGTCTTATTCACATAGAGTGTTACCGTTTCTGCTCACTGACGACAACAGCAAACATGTTTTTATGTGATTTTTGCAGGTGCAGCGTTGGGTCCTTTGTTGGCTGGTTTGATCTCACCCACTGGCTGGAACAATGTTTTCTACATGCTCATCTCTGCTGACATCTTAGCCTGCCTGGTCAGAACTAAAGCTACAATATCACTAATTTATAAAATCTCTAATAGCAGAGGTTGAATTCTTTGTTCTGGCTTCTGTTTGTTATGATGACTGCCTGTACTGAATAGTGGCTCATCTTTTGTTGTTGTTTTTTTCCACAGTTTTTGACCCGACTTGTCTTTAAGGAAATCAAAGACTGGTGTGGACAGATTCCCTGAGCCACAGGGTGAGTCACCAATGTGACTGGTTTAAACAGGGAGCCATCAAACAAAAAAAACTGAATTATTAGAAGATAGAATTTTCCTTGTGTCTATAATATTTTTCCACTCATTCCACCCATTTCTTACACTTCGTATGAACATATTTCAAGTAAAAATACCTAACCTTGAGTTGCACTGTAAATGGTTGCTCATTTGCAATGAGCATGGTTGCTCATTTACAGTGCATCTATGATAATAATTTAGAAAATATGACATTTCAATTGGTCATTAGTCAAGCCTTTCCAACTGAAATCAAAGTGAAAGTAAATAAAAGTAATAAAATAGTCATTCTCTCAACATAACTGTAATTTCTTCTTTTATTTCTTATTTTTTAGGTTTAACATTTTTTTTATCTCACAATCAAAACAAACTGTCACAGCAGTATAACTAAAACAGACCTCTTCTCACTGTATAGCCAAAGAAAGCAAAGCCAGAAGATTCAAGTTACTGAGCTGATGATTGAAGGTTTCTTTTTGGAAAACAACAAAGGAAATGTCACTTTGCAGAAACAAATTTTAATCACATTATTCTAAGTTGTCTTAATGTACTTTTATTGTTTGTCTTAATCTTGTTTTTGATTTGTTGTCTCTTCACAAGTAATTCCTTGGGAAATTTGGTAAACTCTGAGATGAATCAGATGTGCTGTAAAAATGCTGCTTATGATCAGTGTATAAAACAGTCTAATAAATAAGGTTAAGAAATCATGCAAGATTCTGTCACTGTTTTTGAAGGGCATATCAACTATAGACCTAGCTGAAATGTGTATCTCATGTAAGTAGATTACATTACAAATGTACAGTTTTGTGAAATACATAAATTTTCATACGACTGAAAAAACCCACATCTGAGCGCAAAACCTTTATCAAAAAACATGAGTTTTTATGAAACTGGCATGCTTCCACTAAAGCTTACATAACAATTTACATGTTATGTAAAATTCACTCTTTTTGCACTTCATTTTTTGTGTGCTTTGTGTCTGAGTTTAAAAAATGTAAATTTATTCTCTCCTGGTTCTGCATAGCTATTTTTATATTGTTTTTTTGGAATGTATTTTTCTGTCTATTCATTTTTCTCTGTTCATTGTAACATTTTTCTTGTCTATGACATCACCACATTTGCTGTGGAACTGCTAAAAAGATCATATCTTTTTTGTCAAGCCATCATTATTTTCTTGCAGCAATTTTGTAGTTGAAGTTCGGTTGTGCAGAAGTTGCAAGTAAAGAAGTCAAAATGTTCAGTTGTAGCATGGATTAATCCACACAATTTCTTAAACCGTCCCCCGGCATCAGAGCCTCGATGAAGTGTCTGGTTAAATTTTTTTTTCTCCAGAATGTACCCACATAAGTGGGAAAATCTGTTTTTGGAGCTTTTATGGACGACTGCTGCTGAAAGAGGTCATCTAATTGAGGTGTCAGTTCTAAGGCACGTTTCTGATTGCAGTGAAATCTTACTCATAGTTTGTCATGTTCCTTTATGTTATTGTCTTGCACACTGTTCATTTAAAGTCTGTACTCATTTATTGACAAATCAGTTTGCTACAAGGGAAACTTAAATTGACTCTGGAACACAAGCAACCTGTTCATGATTGAGATAATGACGTTTCATCAACCCTCCATCTTTTTGCTTGACAAGTCGTCTAAGCCGGTATTTGTGCTAATTTGTGGTCTATTTCTGCAAACCTGTAAATTTGCAACACAGCCTAACAGGTAAGATACAGTAACTACATTATTCCAGAAATCTGTTTCATGTCTATCCTAGCTCACAATCGCAACTCGTGCAACCATATTAATTTAGATAGAACAAAGATGTTTTTTGTTTTTTTCATCCGAGCAACCATACTTGGGCTCTTTTTCTTACTGTCCTATCCTGGATTTTCATTTAAATCCAGGATAGGATTTAAATGAAAGCAAAATTCACCTTTTGCTAATTTTTGTACTTCTATTTGGATCACAACTGCTTCTACAACAACCCAAGCAAGTAAAAATAAAGTCACTCAGTGGTTTTTGGCAATAAGTTAATGGTTTTTGCTGTCTAGAACATGGATCATTTCAAAAACTTCCCTATTTGAAAGTTACATTCAACAGACACTTTGTTACCTAGCAGCCCAGCCCAGCCCGTCACCTAGCACCTACACTGAGCTCCAGCACGTTTGGTCATCTGGGTTTACTGTTGTATGCATTTTATATTGGCTGCTGGAAAAGACAAGTGCTTTATTGTTGTCTTATTATTCAGAAACCACTTGGTTTTTGAATAGTAAATCAGAAATCTCATTTTCAACCAATTATAGAATAAATTATAGTAGCAAAGGAACCAAAAATTGCTCACTCTGAAAGGAGCTCAAAATAGGCAGAACTGACCAGACCAAAATCTTATCTAAGAATGATTTTGTGCAAAAATGAACATGTTTTGTATAGCTCTTATATCTAAACCACCCTGTGCAAGGAAGCACAGTAGGTCACCCATAGCATGTTAACAAAGACTTGAAATTCTAAGAGATTTATATTTTCCTATTTCTTCTATCAGTCTGAGGCTCACAAATTAGGGTGATTTTGCTTGGAATATTGTGTACTTTTAGGAAATGTAGCTACTGTCTTAAATGTATTCTACTCATCAATGGAAGAAATAACATTGTTTGAAAATAGCTATATTTCCTTTTTCAGGTGTATGGTCTCCAAAAATTCCATCTCCAACTTGTTGATGAGTATCCTCCTTAGTATGAAAGAATTGTTCTGCCATAATCCAAGAGCACACATTTTCAGTCTAAAAGCAGCACTTCGTGTCTTTTGTTTTACAAGCATTTCTAGTTTAGAGAAGAAAAAAACTAGAAATTAAATTTTTTTTATTTCAAAATTAAAATGGAAGCAAAAGTATTAAAAGTTTTGAGAACAAAATATATAAAATTCTGTTTTCAGATTGAAAATGTGTGCTCTTGGATTATGGCAGAAAAATTCCGCCATACCTTAAAGTGTTAAAATCACTGTTTCTACAGACCAAGGAACTGACAAAACCTTTTCTTGGTCAGTTCTTGCTAATCATGAAAATTATTTTCCTGGTGACTGCAGATCTGACAGAAGATTTCCTTTACTGATTGCAAGCTCAGTTGCATTTTAGTGAAAACACAATTTTATTTGTAACATGTCAGAAAGTGAAACAATAAAGATTATAAATGAATTGGCTTTATCAAATATTGTGGCATGTGTTTGTCTTCTTCATGCCACAGCATCATTTCCATACAATTAAATAAAATATCAAATTAACATTGAAAAAAGAAATTACAAACCAAAATCAAACACAATAAAAGAAATGGCCAGACTTTCAAATAGAAATTGATTGGCAGTTCAGGGGGAAAAATGTATCTAAAGTAGCGAGAATTGACGTCCAGCAGAGGGCAGCAGTCTAAAATGCAGCTTAAAGATAAAGATTTTTTTCTTACAAACCAAAAGATCCTTTAAAAATAAAGAAATGATTGTTTCTGAAGTTTTTTTCCAACTAATTCAGGCTGATCTATTGTTTTCCATAAATAATACTAACTAATATAGAATAGACCCGTTTGAACAAAAGAATAACAGGAGTTTTGCATGCTTTAGTTTTGCCTGCACAGCATCTAGGTTGTGAAAACACTTGAAGTTCAACTGAAAACACAGAGAGTGTTACATATAGGAGACGTTAAATGACATTCTCTGAAAAGGGACTCTGTAGGTTATGGAAGAGTTAAACTGGAGAATTTCAGAATTACTTTTAATCATTTTTACACTAAAAAACAATTTTCTAAAACTGTGGAAGGAAGCTTTAATTAGCTTATTTCTGAATAACAGATTTCTTGTAAAGTCATAATTTCACCCCTTAGTTTAGGTCTAGTTGCTGTTATCTCCCAATTAAAGTGTTCCTTTTAATTTCACACTCTCATTATAGCCATTAATGTTATAGCTTTGATCTTTAATCTTTGATTTAGAACTTTTTTTTTCAAAATCACAATATATATAGTCTCATACATGAGCTCCATCTTAATGATTTCATCATAGTTTCATTTCTTCAGTCAAACACTAAAGCACTTTTCAAACACCTGTTTCACTGCAGCTTCACGAATCGCACCATGTTCACAGTTAACACTGTGTTTTTAGGTTTGACTATCAGAATCTTCAGTGGGCATTTGGCTTCTCCGTGTTCAAATCTGAAGTGTCATTTGAAGCAGGTTTTTTTTCTTTCTCTGTCTGTGGGGATCTTAAACTAGTTGCACTGGGGTTCCAGCAGTTTCTAGTTCTCGGCAAGCTTGAGCTATGTGGATTTTATGTTGCTTAAAATTCTGTAACCAGGGCTAATTGACATGAATCTCTTACTGAAATTGTTAATTAATTTAGTAATCAATTGCTTACTTTCATATATGGATGTAAAAAGGCAATTTGCTTATAAAACTGTACAAAAATATACAGATTTTGCATTTAAGATTTTTTTTAAATCCTTCATAAATATGGGATATGTGGGATAGTTTCAGCTTCACGTTTTGCTGTCCATTTATTAATTATTGTAGTTTTTTGAAACATAATCAACAGGCCACCCCATAATATATTGATGCTGTGTCAAGTAGAAAGGGCTGAGCTTTTAACATGTTGTTAGAAGTATTTTAGATGCTTTCACTAAATGAATACTGTTACTACATTTTAGATAAGAAATTTTTTATTCTCTTTGTTGTGTTTAAAACAAAATAAATTAAATTGTTTATTATTTTGAATCTCTTAATATATTTCTGGTTTTGTATTAATGAAAAATCTGCAGAATGTGAAACAGTTTTAACTGATTAATCACCAGATTTATTGATAGATTAATCAGTTATTAAAATATTTGTTAATTGCAGCCCTAATTCAATTTCCCTTTTCTGAATTAACAATTTGGGTCAAACAAGTGAAACTTTGCTTTTGGACTGAGCAGTACAGGTCAACATTAAGTTACTGTAATAACAATGACTTGTGAAAAGTTTACAGACAATGCCTAAAATCTGGTCTGTGCCAGGAGCCCATCCAACTTAAATCTTAAACTTTAATTTTAATCCTGATAGAAAAAGAGGTCAGATACAAAGCCAGCACTTTGTTAATCTCTAAAATATACAATAAATGCAAATTTAAGATATTCCTGATAGTCAAAGGTAATTTTCAAACCACATTTGGATCGTTCTTATCTGAAAATCTCTACACAAGACTTGTTTGGATAAAAGTGATACTTTGTCCAATTTTATTCTTAAAATGAGAAAAAATTATTGGGTGATCTAGTGTTGATTTCAATTTTATATTCCCCAAAAAATTTTTCTGAAGTGATAAGAATGCAGTGTCTCTGTATTCTCATCCCTTGTCCTTCCATTTGTACTTTATCTAATGTGTAATATGTGACTAACTTTAAAATTTTATTTTTTAAATTGGAGCTATATAAACAACATTTAAACTAAATATGTCAAAGATGACCTAGGAAGCAGTTTTTGTAATGTTAGTGAATCTGCAAATGAATCCTTCAAGGTTTAAATAAATTATTTGGGTTTTTAGCACGGGGAGTCAAACATGAGACTTCCTGCTGTCACTTCTGATGATTATTTCTCTTGATCCTTCATTTTTCAGTCAAATATGGAGTCCTGGAAGCACTAATCGAACAGCTCCTGGCTTCTTGGGTCTTCTATGAGTGATGAACTAGCAGGAAATGTGTGTATTAAAGTCCTCTCCTTTGTAGACCTGGTTTGAGTTATGTATTTGTTTTGTTGCTGTAGCATTAAGTTGTAACCCTGCTTGAAACAGGGAGAGTGTTAATCAATCTTCATTCTTCTTCACCAATCTTCAAAAGCTTCATATGTACAGTTTGTGTTTCTCAGTGATGATAGGCAGCAGGATTCCAAGTGCGATACCAAGAACTGAAACAATAAAGCATCACTGATCAAAAAAATATCCTTGGATAAAATGGACAAGCATGATTGAGAATCAGGGCCACAATAAGAAAATGAAAAAGTAAAATTACAAGAATAAACTCGTATAAGAAGAAAGTCACAGTTTTACAACTTTATTCTTGAAATATAACTTTATACTTATGTTATTTTGACTTCATTCTTCAAAGTCATAACTTTGACTAAATAGAATTATGATTTTATTCTCGTAATATTGTGACTTTAATTTTGTACAAATTTATTCTCATAAGATGACTTTTTTTCTTAGTATGTCCCTAATGCTCCATCGCAGACAACGCAGTCAGTTCATAATTAAACTTTTAATTTGATCTAAAGCAGGGTTTTCCATTTTGGAAGAAACATCTGACCAGTTAACATATATTAACAGTTGAGACAGTTAACAGCATGGCTAAAATAATACAAACATCTTCAACACCCAATATGATTTTGTCAATGCTGTTTTTATTATTATTTCTTCAAACATTTCTAGCGGAAATGTGCTTTAAAATGAACTTTTTTGATATTTTATTTTCTAAAGAGGATCAAGAACAGTAGTTTGATGATTCTGTTTTATTTTTCTTGACAGCTCTTATGGTGTGCTCAACACGAAATCGTTCCGAAGACAGTGCGAGCGAACGTTGTTCAGCCATGAATGCCAACTGGCTGGACAAAATTCCTACATTTCTGAGGAGATATAGGTTTTTAAAAGTCTTAAGTTTGAGTTGGTAAAATCTACAGAAACCATGAGAAAGAGTTCACAAAGTAAAAACAAGAAATCTTTAGTGGTATTAATTTTACCTTGGTGCACTGTAGGAAGCTGGGTTGACCTGAGAGGTCAAAGCAACTGAAGCTGCAGATAGACTGTTGGGAGACGGTTCCCGACTCGTGCTGTTTGGGGATGAATTTGAAGAAACTGAAAGGAAAAGTCCAAACATTGTCAAAATCTTGCAGATTTTGTTTGACAATGTTTTAGTATTTGATTTTTGAGAATTTCAGAAAAAGGCATCTGCTACATAATAAAAAAGTGCTTACCTCCACCTGAAGCCAAAGGGCTGTAGGACCTTGAAGTTGAGGCCTAAAACAGTTTTGAAACAGATTTTGGTATTGTATGATGAGGAATTCAAATGTACAAATATGAAAGTGCGTAACTTGAAATGCCAGATCTTATTTGTTACATTTGTTGTGATTGGATGACTCTGACATATAAGAATGAAAAATGTGGAAATAATTAAAACTTTGCATGGTTTTAAATAACATCTTTTTTGAAATCATTACAAGACTATTAGTACATAAGGTTGTTATTGAGGTATAAAGATGTACTATAATCAACTACAAAAATAGATTATATTTAAATTACTAAAGGATGAAAATAAATTAAAAAACTAAAGAAAGTAACAAAATGGAGAATCTCAAATAGATAAATTTGCACTATTGTTATTCAGAATTAGATTTAAAAAATAAAACGACAACAAACAAACAATAGTCGTGGGTATAAACCCAATAGAGTTTATTATCAAATTGTACAACTCACCATTCTGGAGTTGTAGCTGTGCGATTTGACAGGTAAAGTAGCTACAGGACAGTAGATCCTTTTCTCCTTTTGACGACGATTACAGAACCAAACTCGAACCACCTCCTTCTCCATGGAAAGTTGCTCAGAAATTAGAGTTATCTCCTCTGAGTTGGGCTTTGGATTCTGAAAATCAAAAACAATGTCACTGTCTGATTTTAGAAAATTCTATCAGGACAAGTGTACTTTCTGTGACATGTGGTATAATCACTTTTCAAGATAGGGGATGAAATAAAAAAATATCAATTATATTTGTCTATTTTTGTGTATAATAAATTAGTAGTAATCAGCAATATTTAGTAAACACTGCCATATCTAAGAGTCATTTCCTGAATACATCAGTATTTTCCTCTTTTGTTTACCACTTCTCTGACAGAAAAACAGTTTGAGGCTTAGAGGTAAACTAAATCCTAATATTAGAGGCATACATTGCCTCTTTAATCAATTTTGAGGTAATTCGAATTGTTATGAAATTAAGGACATCATTTTTTCTTATGTAATGAACGTGTCAGAAACATACTCACAACGTCTTGTGCTAACAACAAACAAAAATGTTTTGGGCAGAGTTGAAAGATGCTTGTCTTTCAACTCTGCCTAAATTCTGCATAATTTGAGAGTTAACAGTGAGCTCAAGGCACAGTTGATAAGACAAAATATAGTTTAGGCCCAAAGATAAGCAAGGTGCCACATTAAAAATGATAAGTTTTAGCATTAGTATGACAATAGCAGCCAATGACATGTTCTATTTTGCTAACATGGTAAATGTTGTCAATTGAAACATAATTGATTATACTGTTAAAATTTAAATACCTATCTATCACAAGAAAGGTTCAGCAGATCAAAAGCACATGATCTGCTGAATAGAGCTAATTCTGCTCTATTTAGTATTGGTATGCTAATATGCAAGGAGGTCAAAATTCATGACTTCAGAACAGAGTTTAAAGTTCAAAGGTAAGCTAAATGCTAACATCAGCACATTAACACTACACTTTGTTCTAGCAAGCTAGCTAGATGTTAAATGTTGCTAAATGTAGCCAAATGTTGCCAGTTAGACTGTCGATTTTAAACCTTATTCCGAGCTCCCATGAGGCATGAGTTGTAAGTTTCAACTTCATTTATTTACATGTTAGCAACTAACAGGCCTTCATTCATTCAAGTTTTTTTGTTTGCTGTTGTGGTTTTTTAATTTTTTTTGTTGTTGAAATATTCCTGTAATTTCCTATATTATCTGCGGTCTCCCGTTTTTGTTAGCTTTTGAAATCTGTGATTTTTTTCTTTTTACTTTATTTCAGACAAATAACAGAAACATACAAACAAATGTTAACTCAAAGACAAATATTATAATAATAAAAACAAAGAATAATTACATACATTGAGGGTATTGATGTTAAAGTCTAGAAAGACAAAAGTTAAATAAATATATGTACTTTGGTAAAATAAAATGATGTGTACATTTTCAGTTCAGTTTTCATTTTAAAAAAGTCCCAAAAATATATATGTATACATATGAAGAAGGGTATATGACGGCAAACAGAACAAAAAAAGAAAAGAAAAAAAAAATAACAAAGGGATGTGCTAATGAGAGTTCAAGTTTTTACCAGATTTTTATTATTAAAATTAAGTTTTTCAACAGAGGCAATATATAAATATATTAAGTCAGTTTCTTGAAAATTATTAAAAGAGGGGTTTTTTTTCTCTCCATTTCATCTTGTGGACATATTTTGCTAGGATTATTATAAGATTCACTATTTATATTTCATCTAAAGAAAAAGTTGAATTGTTAAAGATGAGTAAAATATGTTAATTTGATAAAACAATATTTTTTCTGTCAGGAGTTTTTACAAGCCTGACCCAAATATTGTAGTGCGAGAACATTATTGCACAAATAAATGTGCAATACTTTCACCTTCACAATGTCAAAAAGAGCAGTTGTTGCTGACATCTGGAGAGAAGTGACAAATATTATTTTAAACTGGACAATATCTTTGTAAAATCTTAAATAGAAATTCTCTTATCCTATTAGCTATTATATAGTTATGAGGCAATAAAAAGATTGCACTCCACAATTTTTGGCTCAAATAATCCCATCTATGTTTACTTATGGGAGTGGAGAAAGTTTGTAAGTGAGTTCTGATAAACCTGTTTGTAAATGAGATCATTTGGATGTTTGATTTGTGCTAAACAGAGCAAACAATGAGGAACAGCTTTAATGACCACTTCAAATTGTTTTTGAGATAACTGTCATTGTTGTTCATAAAATTCTCATAGGTATAGCACTCACCATTACTGTCGAGTAACTGATTTCTCAAATTAATATTATTAGCAACCCACTTATGAAGAAATAATGATTTGCTTTTATGTATTATATAAAGGTTCCAACACAGCAGAACCTGCGGATAAAATGTAGGTAATTTGACAGAAAGTTTTCCAACTGAGAAAAGGACAATGCAATACAAAATTTAGACCCCCTAGTTTACTGAACAAATGATTTGGGAAAATATTCTTCATGAAATTTGGATTTTGTAGAAATCTTTTAATCCAATTAATTTTTAACATTTGATTAGACAAGAAAGTCTAAATATTTAAACCTCCTTGAGCTAAAGAGTTTGACAGAACTGATTTTTTTATTTATTTTATGGGCGTTATTTTTCCATATAAACTTGAAGAGACTTTTATCCAGATCAGAACAGAATGATTTATGAACATCTAATGATGTGAAAAGATGTGACGCTCTTGACATTCCTTCTGCTTTGCTTAATGGTACTCTGCCATAAATAGTTAAATCACTAGCTAACCAACCAATCACTTTATAATGTGATAGTGCTCTTGATGCCTGCATGGAAAGCATAATACCGCCACCTTCTGAATATAAAATTATCATGTTTATAAAATGTAGTTATCACGTTTCTAAAATATAATTATTACATTTGTACAATATGATTATTCCGTTTAGACAGTACATGATCATGTTTGGACAATGTAACTATCAAGTTTAACATTTTCCCCACGTCCTTCAGTTGGCTCTATAGCAGAGCCACCAGTTTTGTTGGGGTTCTTTTTCTAAGTAGTCATTTATATTCAATCTGTGGAATATGTCAGCAAATTCCAGGTTGTGGCAGCAGGTCACAGCAGCCACAACCTGCCATGGGAGGTCACTGGAAGATCATTGCAGCCTGATCATTTTTGATTTGATCATTTATCGGCATTAAGGCCTGCTTTTATATATAGCCAAATCTCATTATTTCTCAACGTCATTTACCCTGAGGGGTTTTGGTCAGGTCCTGAAACTGGTTAATGAACTTAGGTAGTGCACAGAGACAAAGATGAATGAATTCCAACAACTGGACATAAGAAACTGAACTGAAAATAAGTTTTTGTTGATCTTACATCAAGAAAACGTTTCTCCAGTGTCAACTTGATGTTTGTTTCGATGCTTGTCCTCTTTTTTCGCTTGCGTCCGTAGCCCTCCATCAGAGGCGGCAGAGAGGTCGAAGTGCTCATTGAGTCAGAGGGTGAATTCTCTAAAATAAAAAGAAACAAAAATTACTCTTATCTGAAAATGAAAGTGAAAAAACCCACAGTTCAATAGTATTTTTGGTTATAGAATTTTCCTGCTGTTTTTGTTGTTTAGTTTCTTGAGTTTCTTTGGTGTTTTATCATATTGCAGTGCCTCTTTTCTCACATAACTATGAAATTTTATTGACAAATATTTGTATTTCAGGATGTTTTCAAAGAAAATGCATTTCTTGCAGCTCTCATACTATCAAGATTTCAATATACCTGCATCACTGAGCCACTTCTCCAGCAATGGTTTGAGCTTGCACATATTCTTGAAGCTGAGGTTGAGCGCTTCAAATCGTGATATTGTTGTTTGGCTGAAATCATTACCGTAGAGTTTTCCCATCGCCAAACCCACATCTCCCTGTGGCAAGACAAAGACACAGCAAAGTAAATAAAAGGAATTACAGGAATTAAATCTCTATGTACACTGCAATAAACTGCAAAAATCTTACCAAGTATTTTTGGTCTAGTTTCTCACTGTACAACCCTATATTGCTCTCAGTAGTTGGGAACCTTCTTAATGTCTTCAAATTGTAACATTCCTCTTCTAAATACCTGAGTGAAGCCCAGTTTGATGCGTCTTTGTTTGAATGCTTTGGCAAACTGCTCCAGTTCCTCCAAATCATTGGGTTCCTCCTGTGGTGCCACAGCCAAGTGTTTGGGCATCTGCAATTGCGACATGTCCATGTGGTTCTCGAGGGACGGTCCAGCCAAACCGGAACGACTCATAGCCTGGATAGGAAACCCACCACAGAGACAAATCTTCAGCTTTAGGAAGGTGAGACAAAGTTAGTTCAACATGAACCAACTAATCCATTGACAACTTTCACTTTACTCAGATGTGTATTGCTACACTGTTATCTGATAGACTTGAATTAGTGTTTTAAAAGGTGGGACCATCTAACCACTGAAGGATTTAAGTAAATTTAAGTGAATAATCTTGTGAGGATAGTTCTATGGCAAGGATGCTCGAAGTCGGTCCTGAGGAGCCGGCATTCTGCATGCTTTAGTTCTCTCCCTGGTTTAACACCCCTGGACCCAATCATGACTCGTTAGATGGCCTAAGAAGAATCTTGACATGCTGATAATGTCATTGTTTCTTTTTATTTTAGAGAATTAAAACATGCAGGATCCCAGTTTTTCAGGACTGACTTTGGGAACCCCTGCTCTATCAAGCTATCAATCAATCAACCAATCAAATGTTATTTGTATAGCACATTTCAGCAGCAAGACATTTCAAAGTGCTTTACATCATAAACACAAAGTCATGCATCATATAATAGACAATACATTGTTACATATTACATTTCAAATACAATTCTAAACAGGTGTGTTTTTAGTTGAGATTTAAAGGAAGTCAGGGTTTCTGCTGTTTTACAGTTTTCTGGAAGTTTGTTTAAATTTTTGGTGCATAGATGCTGAAAGCTGCTTCTTGGTTCTGGTTCTGGGGATGCAGAGCAGAACCAGAACCTGAGAGTCTGGAAGGTTGATACAACAACAGCAGATCTTTGATGTATTGTGGTGCTAAACCGTTCAGTGATTTATAAACTAACAACAATATTTTAAAGTCTATTCTTTGAGCTACAGGGAGCCAGTGGAGGGACTTTAAAACTGCTGTTATGTCTCTATCTTCCTGGTTTTAGTGAGAACAGGAGCAGCAGCTTCTGGATCAGCTGCAGCTGGAGGATTGATTTGTTGGACAGGCCTGTGAAGACGCTGTTACAATAATCAATGCGACTAAAGATAAACGCATGAATGAGTTTCTCTAGATCTGGCTGAGACATTAGTCCTCTAATCCTGGAGACGTTCTTCAGGTGATAGAAGGCCGATTTTGTAATCGTCTTTATGTGGCTCGCAAGGTTCACGTCTGAGTCCATCACTACTCCCAGGTTTCGGGCTGATCGCTAGTTTTTAGTTGTAATAACTGAAGCTGTGTATTGACTCTAGATCTATAGCTCTAGATTGTTCCTCTTTAGGTCCAAAAATAATGACTTCGGTTTTATTTCTGTTCAGCTGGAGAAAGTGAATGCTTCCACATCCACACATTTATCTGTTGTAAGCATTTATTCAGTGATTGGATGGGGTCAAAGGTCACCTGGTGACATTGTAATGTAGAGCTGAGTATCATCTGCATAGTTATGGTTGCTTATATTATTTCCTGTTATAACCTGAACTAGTGGGAGAATATAAATATTGAATAAGAGGGGTCCTAAGATTGAACCTTAGGGTACCCCACATGTGACCTTTGACCTCTTTGATGAGAAGTTTCCCATTGAAACAAAGAAATCCCTGTTCTTTATGTAAGATTCAAGCCAGTCGAGCACCGAACCGGAGAGTCCAACCCAACTCTCCAGTCGATTCAGTAATATGTCAAAAGCTGCACTGAGGTCCAACAGAACCAGCACTGTGGTTCTCCCACAGTCCATATTTATATGGATGTTATTGAATACTTTGACTAGGCCAGTCTCCATGCTGTGGTGAGCACAAAAACCAGACTGGAAAGAGTCAAAGCAGTTGGTCATCATGAGGAAACTATTTAATTGTTGACACAGTTTTTTCAATAACTTTGCTGATGAATGGGAGATTTGAGAAAATACGTTCTCTATATATATATATATATATCTTTTCTTGCACAAATTCATTCATGGATAATGAGATTTTAGTCTGGTTAGTTTTTCTATTTTGAACATCCTTCAGAATTAGCTGTTTTACAGTCTCTTGTCACTTTAAGTCCAAATAAGCTTCTGTTGTCCATACTCCACCTCAATGTTTGCTCTCTCATGTGAAAATGGCTGCAAAGAGATGCGCAGTTATACTAGAGCCTTTTGCAAAAGTAACAAGAATGCAGCAAATGATTTTTGGATGGTAAGTCAACAACAAAACATTTGGTTTTTCCAAATGTTTTGTTGACCAAACATGCTAGAGCTCGCCTGGGGTTATTAAGTAATGTACAGAGTTTACTTGGGTTGCTACATGAGTGTCAGTGCCTTCATTTTTGATGTTTTGTTCATAAGGTTTTTGAAATAGCAAAATTTCCAGACATTAAAAAACATTAACTTATGTCAAAGAAATGGTAGTTTTTTTGTTTTTGTTTGTTTGTTTGTTTTAATTTGTTGGTCTGTTTTTAGAAGCATTAGAAATACCAATTGAAGTACAAAAACATGCAAAATGTGAATTTTGCATCTTACGTTCCCTTTTAAAGAAAGCTAACTAAAGAAAATTACTTTCAATTTCTACTTTTGTATTTAGTTGCACTAAGATTGAGAACAAGGCAGTAGCTAACAGTTGCATGACTCACCTGGGGAGTCAGCGCTAACCCAGACTGATGCTGAAGAAGACCCGGTGGACTCTGTCCAGGAAGGGACAGCAGGTTTGGCTGCAGGAGGGCTGCAAAGCAAAACAGCCAGATGGTAATCAATAATTGCTTCAGATAGACATGAAACACTGCTGAACAATATATTTCTGTGCAAAATTACATTTATTTTTATGGTTATTTACCTCTTTTGTTCAGATTAAGTGCAGAATACAAAACTAATGGATTGGTGAATATTGATTATTCATTGTATGTCCAACTCTCCAGTCGATTCAGTAATATGTTAAAAGCTGCACAGAGGAGCTTATTGAGAAACAATAATAAGTTGTTTCTCAAAACTGTTACTGTATCATAGCAGATGTCATTTTTCTTCTGTTATTACTCCCTATGGTTCTTAGTTAACATCTGGAAACAGAGAGAACTAAATGACACTCCACCTTGATGGTTGGAGGGACTCTGGGAGAGGAGGAAGGGGGATGGAGTCTGCAAGTGAGAGGGCGGCATCAGAACAAGCTGCTGCATTGGATGAAGGGAGGTGAGCTCCTGAAATTAAAACAAACAGAAGTGAGAATGTTTAGAACAGCAAAAGAGATTAAAAATTTGAAAAATACGTTTCTGCACCCGAGTAACAATAACAAAGGATAAAAAAAACCAGTGTTAAAAATCTAGAATATATTTGTGTGTATATACAAATACACGTGTGAGAGGGAGCAGTTGGATCAGTTGTGCCAACAGCTGAGTTCATTTCAAAGAAAGAACCACATGGATTTGACTGGCTGGTCACATCAGATTGTGATAACTTTGATCTCATCAAGTAATTTTACATATTTTTTTCTAGCATATTGCATCTTTATTCTGCTAATATCATAAATTTATTTAGGAAAAAAATCTCTTGTCTGGCACTAACACTCTCTTGCAGAAATGGGTCACAAAAACAAACAAAACCAGCCTTCTTCCTTCTCCCGAGTGTTGCACAAAGTATGCATGTCAGGGGAACTGAAAGTTGTGGAAATGGTGATTTTAGATGAAATCACACATCTGAAATGACAGAATAAAGACTTTTTACTCCGCTCTGATCAGCGGCGGTAACAAATAGATATTGAAAAATAAACCTTGGACTCATTTAACTGCTTTAAAAGTTTAAACCGGCTGTATTTATTCACACAGAGGATAAATCAAATTAAAGGCCAGTTTAATCTGGTCTTCTTTTGCAACACCTCTGATTGCAAAAGAAAATCAATTTAAACAGAGCCCTGAAGAAAACCTGCCCAGCCTTACCGCCTTCATTTTCCTTATGAGTTCATTTCTCCAGTGTCATCTGTCAAGTCTTACTCCTTATCAAGTGATGTCCATTTAGTAAAAATATGATTCAGAGAAAAGCATAGTAAAATGGGCTGTTTTTATTACAACCTTAAAGAAGAGGATTAAAATCAATGGCAAAAAAATAGAATTCTAACTTTTTTATCAGGAGATTCAAATCAGGATTCTTACAAAGTCCAAATTTTGAGGGAAAAAAATAACAGAATTCTAACAAAAAGGTCAGATTTCTCAGATTGAACTCAAAATTCTGAGGAAAAAACCCCCATCAAAATTCTGAAATGAAAGAAGTCAGAATTCTGGAAAAATGAAAGTCAGAATTTTCTTTTTCTTCAGTTGCCCTCATCCTTTTCCATATAATCTGGATATGTTGCTTTAATACACTTATATGGTCCTATTTGTTGCAGTGCTAACAAAAGAGGTTTTAGACTTTTCCAGGATATTAACAAATTCAAGTCCATTATTTAATGGACTCTGTCTTACCCCAGTCAACTGACTCCCATGCACTGGAGAGCTCTGTGTGAGGTGGCATGTCTTCCCCGAGGACACTGAATGAGGGGAGTCGTTGACGTCCTCTGTTTTAATCTAAAAGCATAAAACAAATTCTAAACAATGGACTTGTTTGGAATTTAGAGGACAACAGGAGGGCAATCCCCGTTGATAAATGAATGTTCACTACTTATAGAGGTAGTCCAAAATCCCTCACAGGCTTCCTTACCAGTTTGATCGCTCAACAGATTACAAAGCATGATAGATGCTCATCCTCCCCTTCGGGCAAACCAGTATGCAAATATCCCTTCCCCCCATCTCTAACTTACTATCCCCAGAGAACTGTGATACTTCCTCAAAGCACTAACACCCAATGAAAAGCAACACAGAAAACGTTCAACTTGGGCAGAAAAAAAAAACAAGAAATTTCCAGCGTGTAATTAGCTTTCTAATATATCACACTGATATAAGTTTGTCAACTTTTCATTCTCACGCATTTATTCTTGCTATCAACTACTCTTTTTGAAAAAAAAGCCTGAAAGCAAGGGCTGTGTCACATAAAGAGCACCACTCTTGTCCTAAACCACAAAATAATCACTTTAAATTGATGTTTTGTTCAAAGGAAAAAAAATGTTTTCCATTTAAGTCATTTTAAATGGAAAACATATTGCCTTGATGAATAATAACTGGAACATTTGAAAACAAAAAAAAATCAAGTTATTCCTTTAAAAAAAAAAATCATGCTACATTTTTTGTTAGTTTTGTCAGTTTTTGTCTTGTCACTTTCAAATTACGTTTCTACAAAACAATAAATAATAAATAAATTAAGGAACTAAAGAAACTGAAGTAAACTTTTTAACATACATTTTGGTGCAAAATGTACCAAAAACAATAACTAATGCTAAATGAAAATGATATAAAATTATCTTCAAATGTTTTTGGAAAATAGTTTCTTCCAGCTATTTGATTCACATAGTAAAAATAAGCTGAAATTGAATTCACACTTTTGTTCCTGCTTATGTTCAAGTTATGTTCAAGTTAGCATTAGCATTCTAGCCTCACTAGATGAATCAAATCAAATATTTTTCTATCTAGATGTACAAAAAGGGCAAAAATCTGTCTTTATTAATAGAAATACATGTGACTCTATCCCATACTCCTATACTGAACACTTGTTCAAACCACACGTTGTGAAAACATTGAACCAGCCCTGCAAACTAAAAACATATATGTTATACATTATATACAGCGCTCAACAGCTGTTGAGGTATATTTTTCTGGAACTGTTCACATTATGAATTTTAATAAACTACCGTTATGTCCAGTTTTTATATTTTTTCTAGCTTTTAACTATGCTTTCACATAAATTTTTACAAGGTTAAAATAATCACTAGGAACTTCACATAGATCCTGGTTCAGTATGGTCAGAACACATCCTCTTTGTCCCCAGTAACAATAACAATGTGTTGGTTCAGCTTTTTGTAATTTAAAACAAATCTCTTTGGGTGAAACTCTACTGGCCAGAGTAAGGAGGATGCAATATTTATTTATATATGAGAAATACTCCTGAAAATATTTATAAAACAATTGAAAGTAATGCCATTTTTGTACTTTGATATGCAACTGTATAAATATTCTTCCCGTAGTCGGTTATTGGGGCATGCAAAAACAGTGACATCTGGTTATGCTTGTTAGAACTTTTGACTTTTTGTGCATCTTAAATCATTGTACTCTATAGTATCTGTAAGTGCAGAAGGCTGCCAATTAGCTTTATATTGGCTCATGTTGCTAAATGTTGTTAGCTTGGTGAGCTGAGGTATTTATTACTTTATTACTAAAACTTGCCTTGTTCTATTTGTCCCTTGCAACAGGCCACATTTAAATGTCCATCACTCATTCACGATCCTCTCCTCATAAATACGATGACAATCGAATGCGACTCCGGAAAGTCTAATATGATTTTTGATTTTGTTGTTCAATAGATTTTACAGTTCCTTTTGCAAATAATAAAGTACACCAAAGTTAAACTGAACTGAATTACTTGTAGTTTGCATTGTGTATTATATTTTTGACAATATTTTTATCTTGTAGGTTATTGTTTTTGAAACAGGAATCTCTCTCAACAAAATTCACATGTATATTTTTTAAAAATTCTTCAAATCCTTGTGTTTAAGGTTGAGTCCTTAAACACAACCTTGTGTTTAAGCCAGTTATGGCTTACAAAATCAGCTAACCTTTAGCAGCATGATGGAGCTTCCGATTTCTCATCGTAAGCAAAATGCTGCTAAAATCAGCATTTAAAGTTGTTTAAAGTTCAAATTCATGATTACAGGAAACTGGAAAAAATTCCTGGTGTAAACTATTTTTATTTTTTGCTGATTCTTTGGGTAACATATTGATGAACAATCACTATTTGTGAACATGTTCTAAGTTTTTGTACTCTATGCTTAAAGTAGAGACAAAAAGGCTACAATTTTAGTCTTGCCAACAGCAGTTAGCCTTGTGACTCAATACAAGTAACAAATTTCACTACGGTTTTCCTACATTTTAGGAAATTGCTCTCATCTTAAAAATCAGTTCAAACTGAATACCACATTAATTTCTGCCAAAGATAAAGCCCCCATTCATGGTGAATGAGGAAAAAACCCAAAAACAAACAATAACTAATGCTAAATGAAAATGATATAAAATTATCTTCAAATGTTTTTGGAAAATAGTTTCTTCCAGCTATTTGATTCACATAGTAAAAATAAGCTGAAATTGAATTCACACTTTTATTCCTGCTTATGTTCAAGTTAGCATTAGCATTTTAGCCTCACTAAGTAAAAAGAAAGCTGTATCTCATGAGCCCCTTTTTATATGGAACAAAGTTATTAGATTTTGATTAGATTTGTGAACACAATGTTGAAAGAGTTTTGTTTTATTTTCAGTATGGTTGTTTTCTTAGTCTTAGTTTATAATTAGCATTTAAGCTGGCACAGTTTTCTGGCAATGAGTGACACATTGCTGTTGTCCCTGATTCAGTGTTAAATCTCTGACAGGAACCAATATGTTTTGTGCACTATAATAAATTATTTTAATTAGCAGGTTTTTCAATGTCTATCTGAAAATCCTATTCTTGGCTATTTGTGGTTGCATGGTAGACCTGGCATGGGCAAATAGTTTTCCTCTGGATCTGGGCAAGGACCTTCATGGGAAACTGGTTTACCAAACTCCCACAGTAAGAAAAACACACATTGTGGAAGAAATGTGTAATCTATTTCACATCTGTACCTCTGAGAGAAAATGTATATGAAATTTCCATATTACACAGTAAATCTAGTGGTCAGATAAGGCTGACTTTCACATGTTTAGTCATGCGTGTGCCATGTTTAGATATTCTTATAAAAAATCTTTGAAATTAAGGTTTTGAGTTGTTTATTCAAAGTTCAGACTGAAATCTGCTTGAGGCTGTTTGAGAATTAAAACTCCAGTTTTTTTTTAAATTAGAACAATTCTGCAAAAAAAAATTTCCAATAATAAATGAAGCCATCATGTGAAAATTGCTTCTTGTATTATTTATGTTATGTTTTGGCTTATGTTAAAGTCTAATTTCAAAGCTAAACATGCAGTGGCTGAATGACAGACTTGCAGATGGGTTTGCAAGCAGTTCATTTAGTTCAAAGACACATTTGTTTCACCCACAGTGCAGGAAACAAACATTAGATTGCATGTGAGCAAACAGGAAGGGATGGCATGTTTAATAAAAGACCATCCCGACTCATCCTGAGAAAAACGGATGTCATTTACACAGTCAGGAGAATTCAAACTCTGGAAGTGATGTCATACTCACCTGTCGATTAAAGTCTATTCCGTTTCGCTCTGGATATGGAAAGAGGAAAAGAACAAAGCACAGAGTTTAAAATATCTTCCGTAAAGCAAAATTAAAAACAAATCAGCACAACAAAGATTGTTAAATGTAAATGCAAAGTGTTGGATTAGATACACATTAATCACATTTAAACAAAGTATTTCTGAAATCTACCCTCTTTGATTTTTGTTTCATTCTGACACTCTAAGTTTAAAACATCCAGTTCCAGTTATTAAGTATTATGTCAATTAGAGATGCAGTATTTTTGTGGCTGATATAGATTCCTTGTTTTCTTATGGTCTCATATTATTAACACATTTTATTTATAACACTTTGCATTTACAGATATCTCAAAGTGATATCTGTTTTATATTACAACAATTAATATAAAACATCTAGAAACAAGGATTACAAAATACAGATTTAAACATCACAAGATTAGAATAAGACACATTGATTAAAAGGAAATCATATGGAGTAAAACAAACGGATTTAAGCCTGTTTTGAAGCATACAGTTTGACCTGCTAATAGCAATTATGCCTGATTCAAATTTTGTGTTCTCAGCACTATGATACATAAAAAAGGAGAAATGCGATTTGCTGAAAAGAAAGAAAAAGTAAGATAATCCCTGTGTATTCATTAAAAATGTGTCCAAAACTTTATTTCTAAGTATATCAAAGTTAATGCATTTATGGAGCAAAAATAGTAGAAGTTATTAGTTTTGATAGGAAAAGGAAAGAATAAATATTCTACCCAGTATTTTTACATTTACCGGTAATTGGATTAATACATTGTAAAATGAGGGAAAATGTTAAATATATCTTTGGTATTGAAATTAAACAAGCAAAGGAACAAATTAAACATCAAGGACAACAACAAGGAAGAGATCTTAATAGAGCTAAATCCAAACCTCA